>NC_081405.1:209901436-210023936 GCF_030272615.1 Cryptomeria japonica | reverse complement strand
CATTCATTTTTTGTATTTTTTGATAATGTTTATTTGATTTTTCATTGAAAATATGGTTTTTTTTATGGAAACTAGGTTTTTTTAAATCAAATGCCTAATTGTTTAAGTTTGTTAACTAAATTTAATTGTTTACATTCAATTAGGTTAAAAATGGGGGGTAACAATGAAAACACTGACGAACCACAACTGCAATAGCCAAACCCTCATTTGCCAAACCCCCCCTCAATTCAGGCATTGATTGCACAAAATTTGAATGAATTGAGGGGGATTGCAGAAGTATATTGTAGGATCCCTCGTCTAAACCCAATGTTTGATCCTCTCACGTCGATCATAAAAAGTATGGAAACCATGACTGAGGAGCACGATGCCACGCTTTTGTGGTGAGATTCTATGAGGGAAAAATATGCAGATGGCTTGTCGTATAAGGATATCAAGGATCTTGAGATATCCGAAGCCGAAATCGCCTCATTTTTTGTCAATCCTCGTACTAGTCAGCCCGTAGATCCCAAAAAAACAAAACTTTCTATTAAATGATGCACAAATGATGGGATTGTGAAAAACTTTTGGGATCGTTGGTGGATGGTTTTCGACAAACCACCCAACAACAATCTTGATATCCCCTTCTATTTAATAAAAAAATTGTATGCTGAGTTTGTTTTACACAAACATGTGAACTACTTTGACATCCAACCTTTCCAAGGTGTAGGTTTAGGTATGCCCCAAAATAGACTTGGGGTTGTCAGAGTAGTCCAGAGCCCGTATGTCCCCCCTCCTCCTATTTATCCCCCACCTATAGTGCAACATCCTGATATCATTTGTGAGGCGGCTTCACAGACCATATCAACTATTCACTCTTTGAGTAGCCTTTTGGTTTCTCAAGCTGCGTCAGTAGCTCAACCTACTCTTGATGGTAGCGGTGCATCCGATGGCATTGACACGTCATCCTCAGCTCCACACATATGCGTGCCCCATAGTTGTGTCATGTGTGGGCACGTATGCTTGGGTCCACTAGGACAACCCGTCAATCATCTTGTGGACAGTGCAGATTATGAGGTGCATGAGATGTATGATGCACCAGATGTTATTACACAGACTGGAGGATACCCTGGGGAGTCCTCACATGCTAGAGGTGAGGAGGCACCGTCATCATACATTGATGATGTAGTGGTAAGATTTGTATTTTCACAGTTCATGTTATATTTTAATTAAATATTTATAAATTAGATAATATTGAGTACTAATTTTTATTTACATGGTCTATTTAATAGTTGATGATAGAGGAATGGTTGAGATAGATTCAGGAGGGCACCTTGTCGGCCATTTTATTTGGCCTTGATAGCTTGACGGTACATATATTATTGCACCTAGTCATTTTGTATTTTATTGTACATACATGCTCATCATTTATATTTGTATTAATTAGATTATGTAGTAACTTGCATGTATATCTTATTTTACTCTTGTAGGGCATAAGCAGCATGAGTGCGGGGCAGTGTGATTTAGGATCTGGTAGTGCAGTTGGAGACAAGGGAAAGGTAATTGAATGCAAATATGATTGAATGAATAGTTTAAATAACTTATAGTGATTATACATGTCAAGACATGGATTGATAATTTCATATACTTGTTGTATATATATACAGAGAATTCTTGGCTTCACATCCTTTATGACTACACCTAGTATACCTGAAGAAGAAGAAGAGATGCCTCGAGTAGATGTGTGTTTATTTTATTTTTTGATTAGTAGATATAATTTGTTATTATCAGTGACAATTATATGCTAACTTGTATCAATGTCATGTTTCTGAACATATGTAGGTTGTGTATGAAAATATTCAAAACATACCTCCTCTACCGAAGACATACATCAAGAGTCCTGCAAAGTTGAAGAGAAAACTTGGAGATGAGGTAAACATGAATAGTTCAATTATAGTTTATTTTTATGTTAACTTTTCGAATGTGAATTATATAATATAACTAATATTAATTGTGGTTTGTTTTTCTTGTGCAGGATCCTTCAGAGCCGAGCAGTGCGGCGAAGAGGATCGATTTTGATGATCCATCAACAACTTAGGATGTTATAGATAGTTTTGGGATGCTTACATGTCTAGTTGGCATGTATATTTTGTATATGGACATACATTCACGTATTTAGACATACATTTTGTTTCAGTTGGCGTTTATGCCATATTTTTGTATGGACATACATTTGTAATCATTTGACATTTTTATATATACAAAAGTTGATATTTGATCATATAAATTGTTGCTCATCTATGCATGGTGTTATCATGGAAATCTTTAATCTTCATTCCAATAATTAACAATGGTTAATAATGGCTATTTAATGAACAATACAATTCATTTCATTTCATCGTAGGTGTTGTTTTTATAATGAACAATACAATACAATTCATTTAATGAACAATACAATTTATGAACAATACAATTCATTTATTCAACAATACAATACAATTCATTCAATGAATAATACATTTCATGAACAATACAATTCATTTAATGAACAATACAATACAATTCATTTAATGAACAATACTTGATACAATTCATTATTACCCTATGCATGGTCCTATTTTGCACCCCACCTCGGTCGAATGCTCGGAGTTTTATTAGGGCAGCAATTTTTCGGTTGGCAAAAAAATCGTCAATCTCACTTAATGGAATGTTGTCGCGTGGCCGATTTCTCATTCTACTCATCATGATGATGAACCGTCAGTTCCGACATGTCCAGTTAGGCATTATTACCCTACACATGGTCCTATTTTTCCCCCCCACTCGATCGAACGCTCGGGGTCATACCCTACCGGTGTCGTCCCTTGAGCACCCTAAGTGCTCAAAATTGTCAAACTTTGACGGGCCCTAACTTGGAATCCGTGGCACCTGCAAACATTCCGTTTAAACCTATAGGGCCATGAGAGGGGTACCTACAAAAGCCTATCTTGTTTTTTCATGTTTCCCTATGGTTTTATTAGGGCAGCAATTTTTCGGTTGGCGAAAAAATCGTCAGTCTCACTCAATGGAATGTTGTCGCGTGGCCGATTTCTCGTTCTACTCATCACAATGATGAACCATCAGCTCCAATATGTCCAGTTAGACATTATTACCGTATGCATGCTCCTATTTCCCCCCCCCACTCGATCGAACGCTCGGGGTCATACCCTACTGATGTCGTCCCTTGAGCACCCTAAGTGCTCAAAATTGTCAAACTTTGATGGAACCTAACTCGGAATCTGTGGCACCTGGGAATGATCCGTTGGAACCTACAGGGCCACAAGAGGGGTCCCTAGGAAATCCTATCTTGGTTTTTCAAGTTTCCCTACAGTTTTATTAGGGCAGCAATTTTTTGGTTGGCAAAAAAATCATCAGTCTCACTCAATGGAATGTTGTCGCGTGGCTGATTTCTCCTTCTGCTCATTGCGATGATGAACCGTCAGCTCTGACATGTCCAGTTAGGCATTATTACCATACATATGCTCCTATTTTTCCCCCCCACTCGATCAAACGCTCGGGGTCATACCCTACCAGTGTCGTCCCTTGAGTGCCCTAAGTGCTCAAAATTGTCAAACTTTGACGGAACCTAACTTGGAATCCGTGGTACCTACGAATGATCCATTTGAACCTATGGGGCCACGAGAGGGGTCCCTACGAAAGCCTATCTCAGTTTTTCAAGTTGCCCTACGGTTTTATTAGGGCAGCAATTTTTCGGTTGGCAAAAAAATCGTTAGTCTCACTCAATGGAAAGTTGTCGCATGGCCGATTTCTCCTTTTTCTCATCGTGATGATGAACCATCAGCTTCGACATGTCCAGTTAGGCATTATTACCCTACGCATGCTCCTATTTTTCCCCCCCACTCAATCAAACGCTTGGGGTCATACCCTACTGGCGTCGTCCCTTGAGCGCCCTAAGTGCTCAAAATTGCCAAACTTTGATGGACCCTAACTCGGAATCCGTGGCACTTGCGAATGATCCGTTTAACCTATGGGGCCACAAGAGGGGTCCCTACGAAAGCCTATCTTGGTTTTTCAAGTTACCCTACGGTTTTATTAGGACAACAATTTTTCGGTTGGCAAAAAAATCATCAGTCTCACTCAATGGAATGTTGTCGCATGGCCAATTTCTCCTTCTGCTCGTCATGATGATGAACCGTCAGCTCCGACATGTCCAGTTAGGCATTATTACCCTATGCATGCTCCTATTTTTCTCCCCAACTTGATCAAACGCTCGGGGTCATACCCTACCAACGTCGTCCCTTGAGCGCCCTAAGTGCTCAAAATTGTCAAACTTTGACGGACCCTAACTTAGAGTCTGTGGCCCCTGCAAACAATCTATTTGAACCTATGGGGCCACGAGAGGGGTCCCTATGAAAGCCTATCTCAGTTTTTCAATTTGCCCTACAGTTTTATTAGGGCAGCAATTTTTCGGTTGGTGAAAAAATCGTCAGTCTCACTCAATGGAATGTTGTCGCGTGGTCGATTTCTCCTTCTGCTCGTCGTGAGGACGAACCATCGGCTCTGACATGTCTAGTTAGGTATTATTACCCTACGCATTCTCCTATTTTGCCCCCCCACTCGATCGAACGCTTGGGGTCATACCCTACGCATGTGACATCCATGAAGGGATATGAAAGGATATTTTGTAAACAATCAGAAACCTTTAATGATAATGGTTCAAGTCCAAAACTGTACCCTGAAGCCACACACTCTTCCCTCTCCCAACATATAGTAATGAGTCACAAGTTAACATAGAATTTGGAAGGATTTGACGAGAGCGTTTTGATTTTACTTACGTCTTGTGTATTATAATATAGACCAATTTGCCAATGTGACATCTTCATATGAGAGAAAAGCTTCATTTTATCTCAATACAGTTGTACCTACTTCATTATTAGAAAAAATAAATAAGTTCTGCACTAAACTGCAATAAATAAATTAGTATCCTCTATATTATGGATTTGAATTGATGTTCTCAATTAGTTATTATTCCTACACCTCACACTCACAAGATTAATAATGAAATGACATTTATGATTCATCAAATGCTGACAAAGTCTAATCAAAGTTCAACTTCAAGATGTATACAACATATCATATTCAACTTCAAGATGCATACAACTTACCATATTCAAGCTCATGCCAGCCACCACTTGGATATTGTTATATGTCAATTAAAGTACAATATATGTAATAAAAACCATATAGTCTTACAAAAAAGCCATCATAGACCATCTATGTTGATTAAAGTACAATTCATTTGTAACAAGGGCATACTCACAATGTGAAGTTGCAAAGCCCTATGGGAAGCGTCAAAAGCATCAAAGATGCTACTGCTAGAGAACACCATGCTCCATTGTGGAGATAATATTAGGTTCATCTGATGTCAGCGTCTAAAAATGAAAGAATTTTTTTCAATTGAGAAAATCTAACTGACTTTATTTTATAAACCATTAATGAATAAAAATAGACAAGGTTACCTGAGTGAAAGTTCGATGACCACCTTGGCTAGTCAATGTCAAATGTTTGATTCAATAGATCATTTGTCATGACAATTTGATCCACTGCAGATGTGTCCTGGCCACATGCATTTGAATCATCTTCATGATAATAAACACAACAAGACCCATAATTTAATCTCATTAATGCACAAAGGAATATGTACCATCACCAAGAGAGGGTTTTGTCAATGACGAATGAGCTAGCATAAACCTATATTTTTAAGAATTGTTAGTCTACACATAAATTGCATGGATGAACATAAGTGGTGTTGCAAAAATACATCCCTTCCAATTATATCGAGTGTACTTGCTATGTACATGCAAAAACTGTGTTGCCCAAAAAAAACATTCATCAATAGACCTGCGTTTTGAACACATCCTTAATATACACGTAACAAACTTGAACATTAAGGTTTAATGATCATTGTTTGAAATGAAATGCATGATAAAAAAATAAGGCACCATTAAAGACCTACTATCAAGTGTGCCTGAAGGGTCATCTCTTTGTTTAAGAGTATCTAGTATTGCTTCATGATCAGTAGTAGTCACTGTCCATAGCTCTTTGGTCTTCGATTTTGCTTGATGCTTCAACAACTTGACATTTGTAGCTATAATAAGGTGTGAATACACTATAATGGTTTTGTGTCTCTCATAGTCTTCAAATGCAAGTATGCCATTCTTTCGAATCATGTATGTTCGCAACCAAGTTCCCACAACAACAACTGAACCTATAGGATATGTGAACCCATCATCATTTGTCACTGGTTGTTGTTAGCTTTTGTTTTCCCTGTACACATCATGCCAACCAATATTTTGATCTCTCTTCATTCCCTTGCGGTGCAACAACTATAAAAAACATGTCCTAGCTATACAAGATCTGATAGACGATCATAATCAAGTGAACTTTCCATGTTATCATTTGACAAGGATATTGTTTGAGATAAAGGAGTTAGATAATGGGGAACCCACATATCAAACCCACTCACTTGATTCGCACTGATCCCAATCACACCAAAGACAACTCTGACACAAAACAAGCCAACAATCATGTCCAAATGGTCCATGTACGTGCATCTGAGCTAAGAAGTGAATGCATCTTTGAAGAATCTTTAATTGTTTGACAATCCAATCTATCTCCCACTGTTCCGTCCTCAACCAGCCAAAGAATCTGCTCACTACTGAATCAAGAGTACCTCCATGTGACAATGCTGAACTACACCAATCAACAATAGAATGAGCATCAAAGAAATTTGCACCTGTAATCCTCAATTTCTCCTTAACTAGAGCTCTCTTCAAACATGCACCCGCTCCATCATGCTCTCCCTTCCCATGTCCTACCCTCAAAAAAACACCAAATATGAGGTATACGCCTCTCCACATGCATTCTACTCAACCAATAAAACATACGAGCATTCTTGAATTGACCCGTATAGTTATCTGACCATATTATATGTCGGTCAACTGCAATATCTTTCTCATGCAAGAACTCAAAAAATTCTTGAAAGAATGTTGCACATACTCGGAGGAGTGTGATCTATCATCACTCATATAAAAATGATACTCCCTGATTATCTTCCTGTCCTCTTCTATACTATCAGGAGCATTTCTATATGTAATGTGAACAAAAATAACAATCTGGACTGAATTGTAATACTGAGACTATACCTCATCCTGTGGTTGCAATGTATAGTTCTCTGCAAAATCAACCATCGATACAATAGTGCCAATCGGGAAAGAGTTCTTACACATCCTGAACTGTTGATCCAACCATTAAGACCTAAGGGTGTGCCTTGCATACTTGTAGAAAAGATTTTCCTTAAAATCCAAAATAAAATCAGCAATACTCACTTCTCTTGAGACTAATTCGCATCTAGAACCTTCACCTCCACTCTTCAAAGTATATTTCACTGTCTCATATCTTTTTTTCTCAACATAATTATTTCCAAACTCGTGTTCGCTGCCCTCATGAAAACATGAAACAAACTTTGACAACCCACCGCATTTTGAGCACTTCTCATTCAAATAATCATTTCGATAGAAATAGCAGCCATCATCTCCAGGGCATAAAAATAGATCTTGCAAGTCTCTTGATGATCTCGGAAATAGCATTGCACCACACTCCTGCAACATCTCATTAGTATGCATCATAGAACGAATATGACATAAAAGTTCATGGTACATTGAAAACTCCACATGGTACTTGCAACAACAGGTATTGCGAATCTTAAAAGGAACACAATAAAATGGTTTCAAAGATTCAAAGGCCCTTTGTGATATTTGCAAAGCTAGATGTAATTCACAAAAAAATTTGTATAACATTATTTGGCTTGATTCCAAGAAATGTTTGGGATGCGGTGTGCGGTCTTAGTTGCCGATTCTTAATTTCAAAACATCCTTTACATTGGGTGACACTCTAGAATTAGAGTGCCAAAATTGTTGAATCTCTTCCTTCACATTGTTAGTCAACTTTCTATCAACACATGGAAGCCTCCCACCAAATGCCCATGTATCTTGTTGAAGTGGATCGTCAAGTCTTTGTCTTCATGCAAGTGCTCTATCCAAAGTTTTACGGTTTATGTTAAAATCAACACAAGTTTGTCTCATTTGATGAGCCTTCCTCAATTGATGGCTTACTAAGGAGGTTGTAATCACTCTTCGATCGGCTCTCTTATCTCTTTCTTTGGTATTCTTTCCAATAGAATTGAGAGCGTCAAATAGATTTTTTGCAATAATAGAATTTCTCTCCGTCTTCTTGTTCATACAAATCTTCAATTTGTTTAGCAATGGTCTCATCTTTATCATCTTTAGCAATTGAACAAAGAGTTGGCATTGCTTGGTCAATGTCTTATTACTAAAATTTTGGTTGAAAAGTTCTGTAGCCCACAACCGAATGGTTCTTGTTGACCTCTTGCCTTCAAGATTCGCAATAATATTCTCATCGATTTCAAATAACCATTTTGGGGTTCTTGAAGGTCTTGGATTTGGAATTTGTCTTTCATCCATGAGAGGGTATTCATTTCTAAAGTAATTAGGTGTTACATATGGTTCACTTGGTGAGGCAATTCCACCTTCAATGTTAAAGTTTTCCACATTTTCACCTCCTATGTCAAAATTTTCCACATGTTGAGCATTTTCATTATCACTTTCAATATTTTCACTTTCAAAATCTACATTTTCATTTTCAATAACTTGTGGCACATTTTCAATTTCAATTTCCTCTTCAGTTGAAGTAACATTAGCAATATTTTATCGAATATCCAATTTTAGTACAAAAATATGTGGTCCCCCCCCAAAAAATTCCCATTGCCGCCATTTATGAACTAAACTGCCACATGGCAGAAATCCGATATCCGATTAAATCGGATATCAAATTTTATTGGTCATATTTTAGAGAGAGAGAGGGATAGAAGGAGAGAGAGAGAGAGAGAGAGAGAGAGAGAGAGAGAGAGAGAGAGAGAGAGAGAGAGAGAGGAGGAGGAGACAGAGAGAGAGAGAGAGAGAGAGAGAGGAGGAGGAGAGGGAGAGAGGAGAGGGAGAGAGAGAGAGGAAGAGAGAGAGAGAGGAGGAGAGAGAGAGAGAGAGATTGGATCGCTTTGGGTCATATTGTGTCCTAAGGGGTCATATTGTGTCGTACGACCCCGTAAGACACAATATGACCCCTAATGTTATGATTTGGTGTCATTAGGGGTCATATGGTGTCTTGTGACACCATAAGACTCCTCAAGACACCAAATTGTGTCGTTAGGGGTCACATGGTGTCTTGTGACACCATAAGACCCCTTAAGACACCAAATTGTGTCGTTAGGGGTCATGTTAAGTCCTACGACCTCGTAAGACACACTATGACCCCCTAATGACATGATTTGGTGTCTTAAGGGGTCCTATGGTGTTGTTAGGGGTCATATGGTGTCCATAGGGGTCATATGGTGTCTTGGGACACCATAGGACCCCTTAAGACATAGTATGACCCAAAGCGATCCAATATGGTGTCATTAGGGGTCATATGGAGTCCTAAGAGGTCATAAGGGTTCATGGGACACCATATGACCCCTAATGACACCATATGACCCCTTAAGACACCAAATCATGTCGTTAAGGGGTCATATTATGTCTTACAGGGTTGTAGGACACAATATGACCCCTAACGACATGATTTGGTGTCTTAAGGGGTCCTATGGTGTCACAAGACACCATATGACCCCTAAAGACACCATAGGACCCCTTAAGACACCAAATCATATCATTAGGGGTCATATTGTGTCTTACGGGGTCATAGGATAAAAAATGACCCCTAACGACATGATTTGGTGTCTTAAGGGGTCCTAGGGTGTTGTTAGGGGTGATATGGTGTCCATAGGGGTCATATGGTGTCCTGAGAGGTCATAAGGGTTCATGGGACACCATATGACTCCTATGGACACCATATGACCCCTAAAGACACCATAGGACCCCTTAAGACACCAAATCTTGATGTTAGGGGTCATATTGTGTCCTACGACCCCGTAAGACACAATATGACCACTAATGACATGATTTAGTGTCTTAAGGGGTCCTATGGTGTATTGTGATAGCATAAGACCCCTTAAGACACCAAATCATGTTGTTAGGGGTCATATGGTGTATTGTGACACCATAAGACCCCTTAAGACACCAAATCATGTCGTTAGGGGTCATAATGTGTCCTACGACCCTGTAAGACACAATATGACCCCTAACAACATGATTTGGTGTCTTAAGGGGTCCTATGGTGTCGTTAGGGGTCATATGGTGTCCATAGGGGTCATATGGTGTCTTGGGACATCATAGGACCCCTTAAGACACAATATGACCCCTTAGGACACAATATGACCCAAAGAGACCCAATATGGTGTCATTAGGGGTCATATGGTGTCCTAAGAGGTCATAAGGGTTCAGGGACACCATATGACCCCTATGGACACCATATGACCCCTAACAACACCATAGGACCCCTTAAGACACCAAATCATGTCGTTAGGGGTCATATTGTGTCCTACGACCCTGTAAGACACAATATGACCCCTAATGACATGATTTGGTGTCTTAATGCATCCAATGGTGTTGTTAGGGGTCATATGGTGTCCATAGGGGTCATATGGTGTCTTGGGACACCATAGGACCCCTTAAGACACAATATGACCCCTTAGGACACAATATGACCCAAAGCGACCCAATATGGTGTCATTAGGGGTCATATGGTGTCCTAAGAGGTCATAAGGGTTCATGGGACACATATGACCCCTAACGACACAACTGGACCCCTTAAGACACCAAATCATGTCATTAGGGGTCATATTGTGTCCTACGACCCCGTAAGACACAATATGACCCCTAATGACATGATTTGGTGTCTTAAGGGGTCCTATGGTGTCGTTAGGGGTGATATGGTGTCTTGTGACACCATAAGACCCCTTAAGACACCAAATTGTGTTGTCAGCAGTCATATTTTGTCCTATGACCCCGTAAGACACAATACGACCCCTAACGACATGATTTGGTGTCTTAAGGGGTCCTATGGTGTCGTTAGGGGTCATATGGTGTCCATAGGGGTCATATGGTGTCTTGGGACACCATAGGACCCCTTAAGACACAATATGACCCCTTAGGACACAATATGACCCAAAGCAACCTAATATGGTGTCATTAGTGGTCATATGGTGTCCTAAGAGGTCATAAGTGTTCATGGGACACCATATGACCCTATGGACACCATATGACCCCTAACGACACCATAGGACCCCTTAAGACACCAAATCATGTCATTAGGGGTCATATTGTGTCCTACGACCCCGTAAGACACAATATGACCCCTACTGACATGATTTGGTGTCTTAAGGGGTCCTATGGTGTCCTTAGGGGTCCTATGGTGTCCATAGGGGTCATATGGTGTCTTGGGACACCATAGGACCCCTTAAGACACAATAAGACCCCTTAGGACACAATATGACACAAAGAGACCCAATATGGTGTCATTAGGGGTCATATGGTGTCCTAAGAGGTCATAAGGGTTCATGGGACACCATATGACCCCTAACGACACCATCAGACCCCTTAAGACACCAAATCATGTTGTTAGGGGTCATATTGTGTCCTACGACCCCATAAGACACAATATGGCCCCTAATGAAATGATTTGGTGTCTTAAGGGGTCCTATGGTGTTGTTAGCGGTCATATGGTGTCTTGTGACACCATAAGACCCCTTAAGACACCAAATTGTGTCGTTAGGGGTCATATTATGTCCTACGACCCCGTAAGACACAATATGACCCCTAACGACATGATTTGGTGTCTTAAGGGGTCCTATGGTGTCGTTAGGGGTCATATGGTGTCCATAGGGGTCGTATGGTGTGTTGGGATGCCATAGGACCCCTTAAGACACATTATGACCCCTTACGACACAATATGACCCAAAGCGACCCAATATGGTGTCATTAGTGGTCATATAGTGTCCTAAGAGGTCATAAGGGTTCATGGGACACCATATGACCCCTTAATACACCAAATCATGTTGTTAAAGGGTCATATTGTGTCTTACAGGGTTGTAGGACATAATATGACCCCTAACGACATGATTTGGTGTCTTAAGGGGTCCTATGGTGTCACAAGACACCATATGACCCCTAACGACACCATAGGACCCCTTAAGACACCAAATCATGTCATTAGGGGTCATATTATGTCTTACGGAGTCATAGGACACAATATGACCCCTAACGACATGATTTGGTGTCTTAAGGGGTCCTAAGGTGTCGTTAGGGGTCATATGGTGTCCATAGGGGTCATATGGTGTCCCTTGAACCCTTATGACCTCTTAGGACACCATATGACCCCTAATGACACCATATTGAGTCGCTTTGGGTCATATTATGTCCTAAGGGGTCATATTGTGTTTTAAGGGGTCCTATGGTATCCCAAGACACCATATGACCCCTATGGACACCAGATGACCCCTAACGAAACCATAGGACCCCTTAAGACACAAATCATGTCGTTAGGGGTCATAATGTGTCTTACGGGGTCGTAGGACACAATATGACCCCTAACGACACCATAGGACCCCTTAAGACACCAAATCATAACATTAGGGGTCATATTATGTATTATGGGGTCGTAGGACACAATATGACCGCTAATGACATGATTTGGTGTCTTAAGGGGTTCGATGGTGTCGTTAGGGGTTATATGGTGTCCATAGGGGTCATATGGTGTCCATAGGGGTCATATGGTGTCCCATGAACCCTTATGACCTCTTAGGACACCATATGACCCCTAATGACACCATATCTGGTCACTTTGGGTCATATTATGTCCTAAGGGGTCATATTGTGTCCTAAGGGGTCCGATGGTGTCCCAAGACACCATATGACCCCTACGAACACCATATGACCCCTAACGACACCATAGGACCCCTTAAGACACCAAATCATGTCGTTAGGGGTCATATGGTGTCCTAAGGGGTCATAGACCATAATATGACCCCTTAGGACATAATATGACCCAAAGCAACCCAATATGGTGTCATTAGGGGTTATATGGTGTCCTGAGAGCTCATAAGGATTCATGGGACACCATATCACATAACTATCATTAGGGGTCATACT
Organism: Cryptomeria japonica; assembly: GCF_030272615.1. Lineage (NCBI taxonomy): Eukaryota > Viridiplantae > Streptophyta > Pinopsida > Cupressales > Cupressaceae > Cryptomeria > Cryptomeria japonica. The sequence continues at coordinate 210,010,803 of NC_081405.1, read as the reverse complement.
TATGGGTCATAAGACACAATATGACCCCTAACAACATGATTTGGTGTCTTAAGGGGTCCTATGGTGTCCCAAGACACCATATGACCCCTAACGACACCATAGGTCCCCTTAAGAAACCAAATTGTGTCGTTAGGGGTCATATGTTCTCTCTCTCTCTCTGTGTGTCTCCCTCTCCCTCCCTCCCTCTCCTTCCTTCTCTCTCTCTCTTCCTCTCTCCCTCTCCTCCTCTCTCTCTCTCTCTCTCTCTCTCTCTCTCTCTCTTTCTCTGTCTCTATCTCTGTCTGTCTGTCTCCCTCCCTCCCTCTCCTCCTCCTCTCGCTCTCTCTCTCTCTCTCTCTCTCTCTCTCTCTCTCTCTCTCTCTCTCTCTCTCTCTCTCTCTCTCTCTCTCTCTCTCTCTCTCTCTCTCTCTCTCTCCTCCCTCTCCCTCTCTCCCTCTCCTCCTCCTCCTCTCTCTCTCTCTCTCTCTCTCTCTCTCTCTCTCTTTCTCCCTCTCTCCCTCTCATCTCTCTCTCTCTCTCTCTCTCTCTCTCTCTCTCTCTCTCTCTTTAAAATATGACTAATAAAATCCGATATCCGATTTAATCGGATATCGGATTTCTGCCATGTGGCAGTTTACTTCATAAATGGTGGCAAAGGGAAATTATTTGGGGACTGCAAATTTTTGTACAAAAATCAGATATCAGATATCCGATTTTTGTACTCAAATTTTCAAATTTCACATTTCGGCTCGAGAATGCTTTAGTATTAGGCTTGGAATTGACAAGCCTAGAAAGTCAACTGAAAAAACATGTTTTTCAGTATTCCTTGGTTTTCTAGACTTTACACTGGTGGCTGACGACTTTTTTTGTAGCCAAAATTGATAAAATGAAAAGGGTTTTTTAAGGACGTTCCTAGCTTTCCAACAATATAAGGTTTATCTTATTTTGACTTTAGTAAATAATTATTATTTATTTTCTAATTGAATTCTGACAATAGTCCTGATTGATATACTGATTGAAAAACACTCATAACTTTCAAATGGTATAACATTTTCTGAAACCGAAACATGCGTCACATCCTATGCTTCATCTAATATAGGGAAAAAAAATAAATAAAATTTCATAAGGTTTTGACCAAGTTAAGGTGGTCAAACGTAGGAGTTTCTGAATTTCTGAAAAGCTGTAGTAAACAAATCATAAATAATTATTTAATTCATAAAAAATTAAAAAAAATATGTGCCACATCTGGACATGAGTCTAATACTTATATTATAAATATTATAAAAAAATATTAAGATTTGATTGTGATTAGGGTGGTCAGATATACGTCTACTTCTTATTTTTTTCCTGAAATTTTAGTACCACTGCATTGAAATTTGAAATTTTCATCAAATAGGATTTTTTTTTTCCAAAAAAAAACTAGTAGCTTAGAAACTGCTTTCAATTTTCTATATATTCTCTTCTTACATATTTTAAAAATAATATTCACAACTTATTCAAATTTTCATGTCAAGTTGCATAACTCTGATTTTTCTGAAATTTCATTGCCACTTAAGGGCCTGTTTTGGCACACCATGATCCTGCACATACCCATATATATAATTATACATATATGTATATATTTTGGAGGCCTTAATTTCTTCGCCTTTTGGGTGTACGCTTTCTTCCTGAGCACATGGTAGTCATGTATTGCTGCCATGTGTGAGTTTAACATGCAATCGTCACCTCTTGCATCACTGCATGATGCAATCCTTTCAAATCCATTGCAAAGGTTATGATTAATAGGCAATTGACGACAATTATCATACTTAGGAAAGGCTCAGATAGCATTTCTATTTATTTATTTTAAGGTCTATTATTTTTCGGAGGCGCATTGCTTAGATTATCATTATACGATTTAATTATCAAAACCACGGACCTCTAAGCTGGATGGAGGTCCATCTCACACGAGTCAAAGTAGATTGGATAATATTATACGATAGAACCCAGTAGTTAATGCCAAGTAAGTAATGGAATGATTTAGTACGTTAGAGCCATGGGATCAAACATTAAGGTTTTTTCTACTAGCGATAACCGTCTTATGGCATTCAGAGGCAAAATTAAACTGGAACATTGCTATAGAATCTTGAACGAGGCAGATGATTTAATGATTAAAGTTGTGCAGGAGACTATGGGGGAAGATTTCTTTATTTTCAAATTCATGTACCATGTAAACTGCGATATCCTGACCACTTTTCCAGCAATATTATTAAGGGTAAGAATTCGGAAGAGTGAGGTAATCCTGTTGGGTTTATTTTTATTCAAGCAAGAATTTCTGAGACTCTTTGAGATTTCAGTAGGTAGTGTGGATGAAACCCTTATGGTTCCATATCTGGAGATTATGGGGATAAGGGGACAAACATACATAAAAGGCCAATTCTGGTTGTTAAAGATGAAATATTATTTGAGGAGAGAACTCCCATTATTCACAAGAATGCAGAGTTTCTACTAATCTGGAATCATATCAAGGACCCCCCTCCTATAAATTGGTGGGTGAAGTATCTCAAGAAGGAAGGGTATTCGGTCCCAGAGAATATGCCAACCATACCAATGGACAGGATCCAGGTAATACCCCCAATGATAATTAAGGCCTCATGGGCCAAAGGGAAAGCAAAAGTTGGTGATACCTCCGGTAATTTGACCAAGGGAATGACCTCAGACAAGGCATCTCCTTCTGTTGTTGACCTCACAAATATGGAAGAATAAGGAATACACATTATAGTACTTTTATTTATAAGCTTGAGTTTGGTGTATAGACTTTTTGAGCTATTAGGCCAGCAAAACGATATGTTTGTAAATTTTAGCTCATTTATGCAGTCTTATATAATGTACTCGGATATGTGTTTGCTTGGTCAGTTTTTGGGATGGCAACTTAGTAGATTTTTGTTATACTCTGGTTTAACACAAGAGGTTATATGTATTGATGCCTATTAAACTCTAATGATTCTGTATGTATTAGCAGATTGATATGGTTCATGTCTCTTTATATCTGGTGTTGTTTAGTAGGTTAGTTTAGTTATTAAATCATTTCTAATGGCTGCAGTGGTGCATATGACATGCTGTTTATTTTCTTGGTCTATTACTTGATGAGATTTAGTGTATTTGTAGAATTGGATCCTCTTTGAAATGTCATGCTTAACCTAGTTCATGTCAATTCCATGGGTTAAAACCAATAAAGGTATGCCAATTTGAGTAGAAAATTACATTTCAACTAGAACCATCAGAACAATTATGCAATTTGCTAAGAATTACGGTAACATATAAAATCTCAAAATTCATGAGAGATGGTGCAAAATCCTTTTATGGGAATGTCTTGATAGTATTTAGCCTAATGTGGCATATGCTTTGCGATATATTAAAAGTTCAAGTTTTCACTAAGCAATTTGTGAAAACAATTAAATTGGGTGTTTTATAGAAGCTTAAACAAAATGGTGTGACAAGGGGTGTCATGACAAATGTATTGATAATGTGGCAAGTTTTCAAGAGAAAATGTGAATTAACCTTAATCTTGATGAGCCTCACACCATTACATTTGAGCTAAGTGTTGGTGTTAGCTAAGATGGACTAGATTTATTTGTAATTGATGTACTTTGCAAGCCTTTTTCTATTATATAATGTAATGCCTAGAATTCTCTTCAGAACAGAATGCATGTCATACCCCCTCAATGTAGGAAACCCTAATTTCTGCTTCCAGTTAGCCTACGGGTCTCTGGAATAGGCTAATGGCCCACTGAAATTCTCCTCACTGAGAAGGGGGCATTACATTGAGCAAAAGCCAAAATCCTCAATCGCACAAAGATTTATCCCAAAAGCCAACTCGGTTGAATGCATAGAAAGGCCAATAAATAGAAAATTGAATTCAAAATCATGGAAAAATTCAACCAATCAAAATATTCCAATAAACTATATTATGTACCTACCATGCATAGTTTCGAGGTAGATAATATAAAATAATATTATCTACTTACCCCTACAAAATCAACCAATAGGGTAAAAGGGTAAGTAACAAATATGTTATATTGATTAACCAAATAGTAACAAAGGAAATAATAAATCAAAAGCCAATTAAATAAAATAACCTTATGGGCAAATAAAATATGAAAGACCAATAATCAAATAAATTAAAGTGTATGTTGTTTAAATTTAAAGCAAGTATCATAAACATAAATTATTTACAACTTATGTTTTCTTTTACTATCATGTCTTTTTTAAAATTTATGATATCTGCCGTTCTTTACCTAGTTATTGATGGCTAGGAGTTGTGTGTCCCTTGACAATAGGTAGGCAGAAGAATATCCCTTTATGAATGTTTCTTTTTTGCCATTCTAGGCAGGGTTAGAGACCTGGGGCTGGGATTTATCTGAAGGCCTATCAAACATATGTTGTTTGTTGATGACCCTTATGAAGGTAGCTCTCAGGTTTAGAATCAGATATCTCTACCTGTCCTTTAGCATCATCCATTTTCATGGTGCATTTCTGGCTAATTTTGAAAGATAAATAATATAACCTTTGGATTCACTTGTGGTTTGTGGCTTGGTTCTTTTAAGGAACCATTGTACTCCTGGTGATTATTATGATATTTTAGTTCTTTAAGGAGGATTTATTATCCTTTCTTTATTAGTTCCTTGGCTTTGTAAATGTCTATTTGAATTTATGATATAAAAGGTATTTTCCTGGAATGGGGATGGGCAAGTTTATTTCTCACAATGTTATTGTAACCTGGGCAATCTTTCATCTTCCAGTCAACATTAGAAGGAATTCTTTGTTGTAATAGAAATAATGGAAAGTGTTTTGAAAGCTATTTTATATGAAAGTTGTCTTTTTATACATAATTGGACTAACAAATCATTGAGTGGTATGACGTAGGGTTGTGTTGAGATTTTATTTTGCAGGTGACAGTGCTAGATAGAAGCTTGTGAATCAAGATAAATGAAGAAAGATTATATATAGATTGGAGGTGGAATGTTGATAGGAGCATCCCTGTGATCATCCCTATAATGGGATACTTTCATTACAATAGTTAGAAGAGAGGAGCACTTGGACTTGTATGACTCTTCTTAGTTTACGATGAAAAACTTAAGATGGAAATTATGTAATTTTCTATATGTTGTAGAGTTTCAAAATCATTATTTGACTAGACTTAATGTCCCGAGAAAGACTGAATGTTTTCTCTTCTTTGTTCTTTCCTACATGCGCCCGCACGGAGCGGAGAATGTAATATCTTTTATAATTTAATAAAATATTCTGGCTTCGGCCTTTTACCGATAAAAATAAAATAATATAAATAATAATAATATTATTATTATTAATAACAAAGACAATGATAACATCAACAATGGTAATAATATTGTTATTAATTTGAATGCTGTTATTTTTAATACTATAACAATAATAATAATAAAATATATATTATTATTATTGTGGATATTGTTATTGTTATTGTTATTATAACAACAACAACAACAACAACAACAACAACAACAACAATATTATTATTGCAATAATAATAGTGAAAAATAATAAATGAATAAAGAAAACGGGGAATGAGAAGGTAAGTAAAACAAAGATAAGAAACAAGACAAGAAAAGTAAAAATGAGCACAAAGCAAGGCAAGGAGACAAAGGAAGACAAACATGGGAAGGGGAGCAGACTGATGGAAAAAAAGAAAAAGAAAAAAGACAAAGCTAGACAAGCCGAAAGAGAAAAAAAACATTGAGGCATGAAGGAAAGATGAGAGGGGAGGGAAGAAAGGGGGGATAGCCAAGCTAGAATGGGGGGAGGAGGTCTCAAGATATGGAGCGAGAATGTCTAAGGTTGGATAGAAGAGGTTGCCAAGTGGGACTGAGACTCCAACCTTCATTGCAGTTGAGATTAGTGGGATGCTTATTAATAGAAATGGCTTCCTTGAGCTTTCTCTTGACGAAGTCATTTTCTTTGGATAAGATTTGAATGTTTTTGAAAAATATGCGGTGCTTGGTCGAAGAGGAGTGTTCGGAAAGGGCTGACTTAGAGACTCGATCATGTCTAATGTCTGCACAGTGCTCTTTAATTCTAATGTTGAAGGAGCAACCCATTTCTCCTATATAAGGTATGCCACAAGAGAAGGTGATCTTATAGACACCACAGTCTAGAAAGATGTCTCTAGGGTCTTTGATAGAGGGTAATTGATTATGAAACGTAGTGAGGGCCTTGAATGCACATAGAATTCCTTTTTTATGAAGGATCTTTCTAATTTTTTGTGAGATGCCTTCAATGTAGGGAAGTAATCCAGTAGGGGGTAAGGGGAGTTGTAAAGGTTTATATTTGGAGAGGAACCATACCATGACTTGGTAGAAAGCTCTAGAGATTTGTTTATTTGAGTACCCATTTAATTTGAAGACTTTTCGGATATAGGTCAACTCAAGTTTTAAATAGTCTTCATAAAAAATGTGATAGGCTCGAATAGGCAGGGTTTTGAGGACCCCCAATTTGTGGCTAGGGTGGTGATGAGAAGAAGAGTGCAGGTAGAGGTTAGTGTGAGTATCTTTCTGGAACACATTACGACCTAATGAACCATCTGATTCCTTGATGAGCATAATGTCAAGAAAAGGAAGATGGTTGTCCACTTCAAGCTCCTTGGTGAAAGAAATGCATGGAGCGATGTTGTTGAGGTGGACATGGAAATTTTCTAACTTTTCAAGGCCACGAAACCAACATACATTAGTGTCATCCACATATCTCTTCCACTATCTTGGTTTGAGCAGAAAAAAGTGAAGGGCAATCTCTTCAAATTTCTCCATGTAAAGGTTGGCGATGACTGGAGAAAAGGAGGAACCCATGGCTACACCATCTACTTGTTTGTAGATGATGCCTTGGAACCAGAAGAAGGTGGATGTAAGGCATAATTCAACCATGTCAGCAATGTCACCACCGAACTTGTGTCTAACAATATCAATTGACTTTGGGATTGGGACCTTGGTCAAGAGCGAGACAACATCAAAACTAACTAAAAGGTCAGTTCTGTCTAACTTCTTGTCCTTGATAAAATCAACAAAATGGTAGGGACCCTGGATGAAGGAATCCAATTTTCCTACAAGTGGGTTGATTAATTTAGCAAGGAAAGAAGCCAATTTGTAGGTAGGGGAGCATATGGTGTCCATAATAGGTATGAGGGGGACACCAACCTTGTGAATTTTGGGGGCTATGATGAGTCACTTATTTAGAAGGAATAAGACATTTCTTGCTTTCAACGTCGAAAGAGGAGAATGACAAAGAATATTTCACTTTATTCAAAATAATGGAGAAAGGGTTATGATCGAAGATTCTATAGCTATTGGAATCTAAAAGGACCAGCATTTTAGAAATGTTGTCATCTTTATTCATGATAACAGTTGCATTTCCTTTGTCAGCTTTGGAAATGATGAGGTCATTCTTGCTCATAAACTCATTGAAGGCCAGTCGCTCAACCTTAGGGATGTTACTCTTGGGGGGTTTAGCATGCCTGAGAGCTACAGCGTAGTCTTGTCTAGCTTCTTCAGCAATATTAGACAACAGAGAGAGAACCATATTTTCAATACCAAAAAGGAATTCGATAAGAGGAATAGAGCGAGGAGATCACGTAAACTTAAGGCCACTTTTTCAGAAACTTAAAGGTGAGGAGGTTTAGAGGGGTCAAAGAAAGATTGACTACTTTATTAGAGTCCTAGTCATGAATTAATTGCAGCCTTTTAGAAACAGGAGGATGATACCGATTGGAAGAAATGACTAGAGTATGTTGAGGAAGATTGGTCACCATCACGAGGGAAGGGTTACGAGGGATGGATAATGTCTCTAAGCTAGGGAGCTGGCTGATTTTGGACAAGTTGTTAGAAGGGACGATATGAGGTAGGGACAAGCTGTCCAAATCTTATGAGTGGGGAGATGAAGAATTAAGGACAGCGAAAGGGGGAGTTTGCAACTTTGTATAATTCTGAGGAATAAGAGGAGATAATTTAATGCATGAAGTGGAGAAATTAACTTGAGAGTGAGAGTTAACAGCGCACATACCTGACCAATATGGTGACATGTTGTGGAGGGTTGAACATTGCCGATAATTTTCCTGAGAGTCGTCGAAGATTTGATTTGACCTGGGAAGTGACTGTTGCAAGCGAAGTGCAGGCGCTACAGTGGAATTTGGAGATTCGGAAGAGGTTGGTGAGGCGCCAAATTGAGGAGGGTTTTGCATAGTGGGTGAAGCGGAGGCTAGCGGTTGGATAGAGTGAAAAACAGGCTGGTGGGATTGCAAGGTGGAGTGAGGGGGAGAGCCACGAGTAACAAGTTCTTTGGTAGATCGATGCTTGTGATAACCTGAGATGGTGAGCAAAGCTTGTGATAGTCTATGAGAGGAATGGACAGATGTTGCCAATGGTGGGGTGGAAGGGATAGAGATGGGGCTTTCTAGAAGTTGGAGTGTAGGGAGGAGAGATTGGAAAGGCATTTTAACGATAATAGGAGAAGAAGAAGATGATGAGATTGATCAAAGAGATGGGTAGGTGTCTTGGGAGAAATGCCTACGATGCAAGGCATCAAAATTTTTCATTTGCCTCTTAATGCATTCTTCTTGTCACCTTATTTTGTTGATTTTATAAGGAAAATAAGTTAGTGAGTAACAACCTTTTAGTGAGTTTTGATGTTGTCTCTCTCTTCACCAAGGTCCCAATCCCATACTTAGTTGGGATTGTTAGACACAATTTTGGAGGTGAGATTTATGACTTGGTTGAGTTATGCCTTAGATCAACCTTCTTCTCATTCCAAGGCATCATCTACAAACAAGTAGATGGTGTATCCACGGGTTCCCCACTTTCTCCCGTTATCACCAACCTCTACGTGGAGCAATTTGAATAGATTCTCCTTCACTATTTTCTTCTCAAACCTAGATGGTGGAAGAGATATGTGGATGACACTAATGTATGTTGGCCTCATGGCCTCGAAAAGTTAGAAGAGTTCCATGCATTTCTTTCACCAAGAAGCTTGAAATGGACAACCATCTTCCTTTTGTTGACATTATGCTCATCAAGAAATTAGATGGTTCATTAGGTCGTAATGTGTTCCACAAAGCTACTCACACTGACCTCTACTTGCACTCTCCTTCTCATCACCACCCTAGCCAAAATTGGGGGTCCTCAAAACCCTGTTTGTTTGAGCCTATCACATTTGTGATGAAGACCATTTAAATATTGAGTTGACCCATCTCCCAAAAGTCTTCAAATTAAATGGCTACTCAAATAAACAAATCTCTAGAGATTTCTACCAAGACAACTTATGGATCCTCTCCAACTCCAAATCTATCCAACCTCCCTTACCCCCTACTGGATCACTTCCCTACATTGAAGGCGTCTCACAAAAAAATAGTAAGATCCATCATAAGAAAGAAATTCAATGTGCATTCAAGCCCCTCACTATGTTACATAATCACTTACTCTTTATCAAAGACCCTAGAGACATCTTTCCAGACTCTGGTGTCTATAAGATTGCTTGCTCTTGCGGCATACCTTATATATAAGAAACGGGTCACTCCTTCAACATTAGAATCAAAGAGAACTATGGAAACATTAGACATGATTGAGTCTTTAACTTAGCCCTTGCCAAACACTCCTCTTTGACAAAACACCACATTTGTTTTGAAAACATTCAAATCTTATCCAAAGAAGACAACTTCGTCAAGAGCAAGCTTAAGGAATACATGTCTATTAATAACCATCCCACTAATCTCAACCACGATGAAGGTTGGAGTCCGAGTCCCACTTGGAAACCTTTTCTATCCAACGTCAGACATTCTCACTATCAACATGAAGATTTCTAAGGTGCACCTTGAAGGAGATTCTAAGGTTGTTGTGAAGGCAATCATGAATCAAGTAACCCTGAGTTGGAGCCTAAATAAGCTCATTGCCTTGATTATTTCAAAATTAAGTTACTTTCAGGATTTCTGTATAACCCATATTAGAAGAGGTGGTAACGAGTTGGCCGATGCTCTTTCTAACATGGCTTGCAAGTTGGACAAAGAAGTGACAAAGTAGTGGGACAAGAATGATGAAATATTTTAGTGGCATGATTTGAATGCGTAATTTCATTTAGTACAACTTCCCGATTGATGCGTGTGAATTTAATTTTCTCCCCCTGTGCACGAGCCTAGGCGATTTTGACTAATAGTAACTTATTTAATGCAAATTAATTCTATAGAGGTTGTGGTGGTTGCATTTATGGTAATTTTTGGAATTTTATCCTTGCTTAAGTAGATGTTTAGAGATTGTTGGAGATCGAGAGAGTGGCTCTGTGTTTGTTGAAGGTGGTTTTGCAGGTGGCAGTCGATATGGAGGACAATTTCACGCTTAAATCTAAGAAGTTGATGTCGGCTTTTTGGGGTCCGATCCTGAAGAAGAAATTTATGTCTATGTTTAATTATAGGGAGCCCCTATTCATAGAAGCCATGAAACTGGTGTTGGGGGAGGAGGTGGTAGTTATTGACCACAGGTACAAATCAAGAGTGGATGCATATTCACTTATTATGGCTTGGGGATTAGAATTGGGCATCCCGTGTGAGGAGGTGAGGAAAGTTATGAAGGCAATTGTGTCGAAAGATTACCTATTGAACATGGAATCACTATTGGAATGAGTGGTGTCGGGGAGGATTTTTGACATGTTATAGGGAGTTCTATTGGAGAAAACTAAACTCTGAAACAAATGCATGAATATCCCTTTTATCAAAAGGAGAGATACTATAAGGGCCTAATTCCGAGAAATGATGTCACGTGGCTAGGAGGCTTTGAATATTTGTTTTCAAATGTTAGAACTGGAGGAGATTATCTATTAGGCACGAGAGGAAGCAGGGGAGGTTGAGAGTTGTGGATGGAGGTTGAGGCTAAGAACCAAAAGTTTGTCCAAGGTCTTGGCCCAAAATGCAGGGGGGATGTAGTGAAAAAGTCAGGTGGAATTTCAAATGTCGCAGTGGTGAAGGTGGAAGAGGGTGGTCCTCTCCGATTCAAATGTGTTCTCGGGTAGCCCTATTTTTGCTCAAATCTGTATAGCCTAGTTTTAGTTTAGGTCCTTCATACTTTTAGATACTGTTATTAATTTGTATTGCCAATATTTTTGTTGATGGCAATCATGTTATGAGCTATTTTGATGCTCGTTATTTTGATATTTTAGTGGGGAGGTTGACTATGGGTTGGTGGTTGGATGGTGGTTTTTGATACATTTCTCTGTTTGGGTGGTATGGGGGTTTTTGATGTATGGTTTTGGGTGGTTGACTTTAATAACTCTTTGTTAATGTAGTGTTTTTCTTTATAATATAATAAAAATCAACATATTATTGATAAAAAAGTATTATTACCATGTTGATGTTGTTATTGTCTTTGTTATAATAATAATAATAATAATCATAATATTATTATTATTAATTTCTTTATTATCTTTTATTTTTGATAAAGATAAATGAGTTTTACATGGATCCAAAACCAAGAGTTTTACAAAACCTGGCCATTAGCCAACCAAACATAAACCAACAACAAAATAGGGGAACACCCCAGACCGAACACAAAAGAAAAAAGAAACAATAGGCAACAAAACAAAACACAGACAAACACTCAACTAAGCGAGTGCACCAACTCCTTGTTCTTCTGGATGGTAGCCTTGTTGATTTCCTCCAATTCCTCCATAATGAACCTGGAGGTACCCTTATTGTTGCTCCTACTTCTGGTCCTGGAACTAAGGCCCATAGTTTTATTGCCACCAACAACAGAGTCCTCACCGCCGAGATCTTTCTTTATGTTACTGTCATCAGGATCATTGTCAATAGGAAATTGGATCTGTACTCTGCCACAATCGCATTGGTCTTTTCCAACCCTTCAATACTATTATTCATGGCCTCCTTACTTTTGTCAACCAGATTCTTAAGGTTATTCTTGATCTCCTCCATAGACTACTCAACCTTCTCAATTCTTTGCTCATGTTTACATCTCATAACCTCGACATCATGGGGAAGCTTTTGGGTCATGATCATGAGCTTCTCTGTTTTGCTAGGCTCATGTGAATTAGTGAAGATGTCAATTATCTCCTTAATCCCCTCTTTGAGGGTATCATTATCTTTTGTTATTTGTGTTGTTGTCATTTATTATTATTTATTATTGTTATTATTGTTATTTCTTTCTACACTGATTTTCTTCTTTTATAGTATTTTTTTGGCTTTGAACCCCATACCTCATTTTCTTGCATCTCTTCTTCTTTTTAGCTTGGGCCTGGTCGACAACTTATCATTTCATGCTCTTATCTCTCTAGTATCCTAATGATGGATGATGAAGTGTGATATGAAACGTTGATGCAAAAAACTAATACAATATCTAATCCAGAAAGTGTGAGAACAAGCTATGAATTGTGGAAATCTGATATCATTAATTAATTATTTTTATTAAACAAAGAAGAATAAGATTATTTAATAAAAATAGTGAGCATTTCAAAGTGAATTGTAGAAAATAGAAATGAAGGTCCCAGAACAACATTACTGTTGAATAGTGATGTAAGCGTGCAACTAGAAATGGAATTAATAATTTCCAAGATTGGAATTGGATGTTTTGAGCATAGATTCTAAATCAATTTTTTAGTTGTTTTGGTAATTTTTCATAGATGTGAACTTCATGTTTTAGAAGTTTCTTATTGGTGATGTAGTGAACTATTGTGTTTTTAAATGCTGCAACTTCTATAAATATCACCTTCATGTATTGTTTATGCACTTCAAAATATAACCTCTATATTGAGGTAAATCATGATGTAATCATATTGAATAAATATAAGTTTATTGTGTATTAATTTCTATTTGTGTTTTTGTGTTTTGGGATTGTTTTTCAATTTTTCATTTGGTATTGGAGAAAAAATGTCCAAGGAAGTGTTGAGGTTAAAAATGTGTTTTTGAGACTCCGGGTGTGCATTTTTAAAGATGAAGAATGAATAGAGTCAGTCATAGCTGAAGACAAAGAGCTTGTTGGATGAAAGGTGTACAAATTGGAAGATCTACAATTTTTTTGTTGTTCAAGAAAGGATTGCAGATCTAAAAAATGTTTGCTACATGTTTGTGAAAAACTTGTAATGTTTGAAGAAATTTGTAAAGAAGATGGAAGGTATATTTTTTGCATGAATAAGTGATAGTTTGTGTTGAAATATTTTAAAGGAAGGATCATGAAGCAACTAGTCAATTACAAAATCAAGTAAGTTAAGTTATTTATTTCCATGGGGAAAATTGGTAAAAAGGTGAAAAAAGAGAATGCAAATTAAATTTGTGAGAAGGATTGTTTAGAGGAAGAATTGACTGAAATTAAGAAATGTAATTTAAAATTGATAGAATATTTGAAAAGTTTGGAAAAGAAAGATGTGATTATTTATGTGAAATTGAGAATCTTGAAAAAGAATTGCAAAATGTTAAAGTAAAAAATGTATAGTTCGAAGAAAAATTAAAATTGTTTGATGGGGTGAAGATGAATAATGGAGATTTAGAAGAAAAAATACAAGTGCTGGAAAAGGAAAATAAGAGTCTCAATTTGAAGCTTTCTGCATGTGATGCCTCATGTGATATAAGTGAATTATATTCATTTGATATCATTGATACTACAAAACATTGTTCAAGTAATGGGTATGAGGTTGAAAGCAAAGATGTGTTTGGATCTACAAATTTTGGAATTTGTGATGCTAATAGAAATGGTTGTTTTGAAAACAACATTGGTATACAAATTATAAAAAAAGTGGGTTATGTTGGTAAAGGTTTGGGAAAAAATGGGCAAGGAACCAGAGAGCCCATTTAGCCAAATAGGAGGCTAAAGTATGAAGGTCTTAGATATGTTAAGACTAACACCAATAATAATGTAGGTGTTGCAAGTTCAACTAAATCATCTCAAAGGATGGTGAATACACAGTGTTCTCATTGTCATCAAGGAGGACATATAGTAGATAAGTGTTGGGATCTTCACCCTTATATAATTTGTGGGTTGAAGAATCATTCTAAAAATTCATGTTGGAATAAAGAATGGAATGAACAATCTAAGAAAGATTGCATGCAAATAGATTGTGGGTGGATCAATGGATCTGGTTGGAAAAGGGTAGCATCCATGTTTAGAAGGTTGTTTAACTCTAAATGTTCATACATTGATCAAAGTTGTGCTAAATCAAGGTTTCTAGGTTTGAGTCAAGTGGTTGATAACTTCTTTCTTTGGTGGGCACATTGAAGTGTCGCAATTTTTCTTTTTGTTAGAGAAAGGAGGGTAAAACCTTGTGATCTCTCATGAAGGAGAGAGGTTGGTACTTCTATAAGAAGTGCACCTTTTGGGTCTATTAGATGTGGTATAAAAGTGATGACAATTCTACACATTGAGTTGAAATGATTCAATTTGTGAATTTGCTTAGCATCAAGGAGGCTATGTTGGATAGTGATGCAAGTGTGCAACTAGAAATGGAATTAGTAGTTTCCAAGAGTGCAATTGGAGGTTTTAAGCCGAGATTCTAAATCATTTTTTTAGTTGTTTTGGTAATTTTTCATAGATGTCAACTTCATGTTTGAGAAGTTTCTTATTGGTGATGTAGAGAAATATTGTGTTTTTAGAAGTTGCAACTTCTATAAATATCACCTTCTTGTATTTTTTATGTAGTTCAAAATGCAACCTCTATATTGAGGCAAATCATGATGTAAATGATATTAAATAAATATAAGTTTATTGTGTTAATTTCTATTTGTGTTTTGTGTTTTGGGATTTTTTTTTAATTCTTCAATTACAACTGACTACAGAAGCACAAAAATATTTACAATAGTTGACTCTAAAACCTACTCTAAGAACCACAACCAACATAATTTCAACACAACATAAACCATGGCTGAATAAGAACCTTTACAACATACTTATCATAACTAAAAGTGATGTGAGAATAAACAAAATTCAGTTGTTCAAACATTTCACTTGGAATTTGAAGAGCTTCTAAAGCTATCTTGAACATTGAACATCATAACCATGTATTTGAACAAATTGGTACTTAATCTCCTTCAAAAGCTTGTTGTAGTTGGTCTTCTTCTCCAGTTGTAAGCACAAAAAAATTTGTAACATAATGCCATAGTAAAACTGTAGCATCTCTACTTCTTGACATGTTCTTTGATTAGAGAAAATAGCTAAACATCTACTACTCCTTGGAAATACAAAGCAATAAATTTTGTCTCATTGAATTTACAATAATTTTCATTGTCAAACCAAAACCCATGACTACTTCCTTCCAACCCAAAACATGATAAAAAAATAGTAAGAAGGTGTTTAAAAGTTGACATCCATTTCTTTTTAGCTCTAAAACAGTCCCAAAAAATATGTTTTACACTTTCAACATGTCTACAAAATGGGCAAAGGATCGGACTAATCTTTAAATGTCTCAATCTATCCCCAATAGGAAATTTATGATGCAAAAATTTATAAGTAAGGATCTGTGCATCCGAATCATCTTTGGACTTCCATATTTAAGCACTAGGATTCCTCCATGTTTTCCCTTTAAATTTACATCCCCATTTAATGTTCAACATAGGATTAAGCTTAAAATTTGGAAGGAGATTCAAGTAAATATTCTTCAAGAGAAAACAAACCAAAGGTTTTTTCCCAAGCCAAAGCCAATCCTTAAAAAAAATACATTGAAGAGGAGTGCAATTTTTCATGAGAAAATCAACAGGTAACAAGGACTTAACAAATATTAGAAACCCTCTAGATTTGTTATTCAGTTTGAAGAGTAATTTAATATTATTCCAATAAGCCCAATCAAGTGAATTGAAGTCCCATATATCATTAAATTGTTGCACCCTTTCCTGAAAAATTACAAGGCTTGTTTGGGAAAGGTAACCAGAAGAGGAAGCACATGATATTGCACCAATTTGTTCCACCAAGTAGAAGAGGTAGCGAAGTGAAACCCAATTTGTAAAGAAGTTTTCCATTTTAGAGTGTGAGAAACTTGTTACCAAGGTTTCCAAATGGATTGTAAAGGAAAGGAAGCCCTTGGATGGAAGAAAGAAGGCATCCAAATTTTACCAATCCAACCCACCCCTTGCCATTTATTAGTAGCAGCAACAAGAGAAATTCGATGATGAACCAAAATTTTCTAGGGTTCATCACCATTCATGACTCTAATGATCCATTTTGTTGATAAAAATGTACCCTATTTCTTAGGATCTATAAGACCCAACCCACCTTTGTTTCTTGATTTAGTACAATGGAGCTAAGATGATTTTTTGAAACCTAATTTTCCACCCCACTTTATCCACAAAAATTGACGAATAATCTTATTCAGCTCATCATAGCCTTTTTTAGATGGCATCCAACAAGAGGAATAATTAACATCGGAGGTCAATAAAATTTTGTTAACCATTTGTATTGTAGAAACAAATGAAAGATTTTTATTTTTTTCCAATTAAACATCTTGTTTTTCAATTTTCATATAAACCAACTCCACATATCTAATAGAGAAGCACCCAAAGCAAAAGGTATACCCAGGTATCTAGTAATTTCTTCATGTCTTATTTGCTTCCATTGTTCAGGGACCTGAGATAGAACCAAATCAGCACTAATCATAAGGAACTCATTTTTATGATGAGAAAGATTACAACCTAAAAATGAATAATAAAGATTTAAGAATTCCATGAAATTAGCAATTTTGGTTTCAGAGTTTTTAATTAATAACAAACTATCATCAACATATGTGAATTGATCACTATTGAGTCACTAGGAACATGAATGACCTTAATAAGGTTTAATTGATTGAATTTTTGGAATAGATAACCTAGAGAATCAATAGAGAGCACATAAAGGAAAGGTGATTGAGGATAACCCTGTCTAATATACTAGTGTAATGAGAATGAATTGGTTACTGAATTATTGATTACAAGATGAGCATTTTGCATCTTGAAACAACATTTGAACATTCTTGCATAGATTGGGACCAAGCCCAAGCCATTGGAGAATTTTAATTATAAATCTCCATTTCCTTCTATCATAAGCTTTGTCAAAATCAAGTTTCATTAGCAACGCATCTTTTCATGTTTGTTGAGCCCACTCACATGGTTCCCATGCTAAGATTAAATTGTCAAGAATAAAACATCTACCCAAAAACCTAGTTGATTTAGGTCTAACTAATCCTTTTGCAAAAATTAAATAGATAGACCATCAATACCTAGACTCTTATTATGATCCATTGAAAAAACTACCCATTCCAAATATTTAATAGTTAGGTCATGATCAAGATATTTACTATATTCATGCCTTACTTAGAATGATGTCTTTGATAATATCTTCCAAAGTTTCTTGGACATCAAGACAATGAGAATATTCCTTAAAAATATTTTCATAGAGGTTATAGAACTAATTTTTAATCTCCTATTTATTAGTAAAGACCTATCCATTCTAATCCTTTATAGTGCCAACATACTCCTTTATATGATTATAATTTAAATAGTTACATAAATATTTGGTTCCTTTATTGTGCTCCTTAATCCAATGCAATATGGCCCTAATTTTAGCCCCTCTCACATTGTATGAAGGAAGTTTACAAAGTTGAGTTTCAATAGTAGCTATAGAAATTTGAACAGAGATGTTGTTGGGCTCTAGATTAATCTATTTTTTATAAAATTCTAACCTCCCTTTAAGAAATTTCTCTTTATGAGACTGTTGCCATGCCATCATTTTATCAAAGGACCTTAAAAATATGAAACATTGAGTGATGGCATGCTGCTGCCAAGCACACCAAGATTCCCCATCTTTAGGCTTTGGGATAGAATTCCAAACACTAATTAAAGCATCAATGTGCAAGAAGGAATTTTCAAATGAACAGTGTTGAGTTTGAAAGGCAAGTTGTAAATATCTTCTTTACCTTCTTCCTTTAAAAGATAAATGATAGGAATGTGATTAGATGATAAAGTAGAACAATCTACTTTGACCCAACAAAAATTGGCTACATTGGATAACTATAGGTTAGGAGAGATATTAAACCTATCAAGTCTACTAAGTTTCTTATCTACCCCTAATTTGCAGTTAGGCAATGCAAACCAATTGTTATTTGGGCAAGGTAGTTTTTTATAAATAGGATCAACAACTCCAAGAGAATTTTGATGAAAGAGACATTTATGAAACTCATTATTATTGAATATAACCCCATTCTACTAGCTACAATCAGTATGATGTTCCACAATATTAAAATCTCCTCCAATAACCCAATGAACTCGAGGGAGATTGTTGGTCATCCATTCACATAATTCACACCTCTCTCTAGTAATATAGGAGCATAGATTGAAAAAATCCAATTGGTTTTCCATTGATAAAAGAGAGGACCCACAGATAACTATGTGATGGGTCCTCTCCTTTATCAATGATAAATTTTCTTTCCCAAGGAGCTAAACTGATAACAATCCCACCTCTTTCGTCTCCATGCGACATATAAAAGAAAATAGCATCTCACCATACATTGGATAGAGAACAACCAAACCGAACTCCATTCAATTTAAATTCTTGCAAAAGCACAATATATGATCTCCACTTGACAATAGCTTCTTTAACCTCATATTTGCAATGTGGGAGAGAGATCCCTCTCACATTCCCTTCCTGTAGAAAAACCTCAAACCAATTAGTAGTTACAATAAGTTCGTTTGGATAGCTAATGTCTTTGGCTAAAGTGGGGGATCTAGATATTTTTTTCATAGAGGAGGGAGAAGCCTCATGACCCATTGATGGAGATCTGGATCTGTGCCTCATATGAGTAGAATGCGAAACTCGCTCAACATTTTTTGTCATTAGTAGTGGGGATGAAGAGAGATGGTTCTGATTAGTAGGATGATTTTTTGGTTTAGAAGACCTTGGAGGATCGTTCCTCTTCCTAGTATGTTTCCATCTAACAATCATAATGGCATATTTATAGGCTGAGGATTTCTCAACATTGTTCATACTTCCTTTTGACATGTCATGGCTTATCTATGGTGTTTGGGTGGACGAAACAAATGGTTGAGGATCTTTGGGCACCTAAAGTGGACTTCAAGTAGCATTCACTTGAGTTTGAGCATATCTATTCTTCCTAATAGGGTAGGTTCTTCTTGAGTAACCTTCTTGTTGACATAAATAAGCATGCATTGGGTTTATTTAGATAAACTATAGGTTGGAAAAATTCAGACCCTAGCCCTATTAAGTTAATTTTTTCTCGTAGTTGTTTAGTCAAGTCCATTTCAATACATGCCCTAGGATAAACCCTAAGGCTAACAAATTTGTCAGTGTTGTTTTTACACCATAAAACTCTACCAATTTGAAAAACAATGTCTTTGAGAAATGGTACAAATGAAAGGTTTAGATATGGAGAATCTATCCAAATTGGATATTTAGACCTTGAAGGGCCTTCAAGGTGAAATTTTGATGACCAGGCCTATAAGTAACAAATATACCCACATATGACCCAGGTGCCATATACCAACACTACTTAGGCATGGTTTGCATGAAAAAACAAGTATAAGAGATATATCCTTTTCCTAAACCTCTCATGGCTTCAATGTTGCAACTCTTGCTCTCCCAATTAGCTTTTGCCCATCTATAAAATTCATATTTAGATGGGATTCCTTTTAAGAAAAAAATGATAGATCTATGCTGAAATTCAACAATGATATCAACTACGTCATTAGGGAGTGGAAATTCTATAGTTTTACCTACATCCTCGTCCATATTAACTGTCATTTCATCAACATTGTTCATTTCTTCAGCATTCGTCATATCCCCAACTGGTTCATTGCATTCTGTAGAGACTTCATTCGTTGCCCCTATCATAGTTTCATTATAAACCCCAGTATTCTTCTGAAATCCTTCTTCAACCCTAGACTCCCCTCCTCCCTTTCTTGCTACTTCTTTAATCCTCATAGATTAAACCCTACGATTGTAAGTAATGAAAGGTTATACCCTTCATACACTACAAAGGGGTAGCTCTCTGCTCTTTTACACTCTGTCCTACATTCAAGCCTAAAAGCACAAAACTGCTCTCGATGTAGAAAATATCCTAGCCCTTGTCTCGAACACCTTCAAACCTGGTGGTGCCAAAAAACCACCCAGAAATGCTATAAATTAATATTGTATAATGCAATGTGGGTCAGATTGAAATTACTGAAAAATCACTGGTAACATGACAATCTAGCAAACCCTAGTTGCTCTCGTTGCGCAACCTCACTCTTGTCATTTCTTCAGGTAATTGATTATTAACAAATCTATACTGTTTAATAATGCTTTGGCTACCCTAGCGTTGTGTTTGGATAAGGGAAAATGACTTTATTATCGAGTTGAGAAAGTTTAGACAAAGCGAGCAACTCAACTCTATTCCTAAACTAGAGATGAAAAGCTATAGATTTTATCGTATACCCAGGAAGTCATAGAGCTGGGAATTTCATTCTACATTGGAAATATGAATGCCTCTAAACATGGCACAAAGAGAGCAGGAAAATACCATATATCCTTCTTTTATCATCGTTAAACTGTTTAATGTCATGTTTTAGCACTACGTGAAAGAGATTCGGGCAATACAATACTGATCAGTTTCATGTTTGGGACAAGACGTGAGAAGTACAGATTTCTAAGGCTAGAGACTGTAGAGCAAAATTGATTAAGATGTGTATGGTCACAAAAGGCTGAAAGTGTAATTTCACTATGATCTGTTTATTTTTAATTGAATTTTGGAAACACAAATATCCTTACAAAATTTGTACCATATGGTACTTTCATAGATAGTTGCTAGTGAGTATATATATATATTGATCATATGAATATAATACTATTTACATTTAAAATACTAAATTCCTTTATACATAATACAGGTCATAATACAGGTGATAAGGTAAGCAAAAATTAGACTTATTGAAATAATCTATTTGTATTTATTTATTTTATTTATTTATTATTATTTTAAGCAGCGTGTGCACAGATTGTCATGCATATGAAGTATTATAAGTAAACATCCAAAATTGAGACAACTTACTTAAAAGTGATATACTTAGTCTAGAACTAAGATTTAGGATGTTGTTTACAATTATTTTTTAAACAAAAAGTAAAGGCAAACAACTCTTTCAAATCTATGCTCTAGTTCAGTGTGAGTATGAAATAAAGGAAAACTTTCAAGAGATAGGACCATAATTATCAGGTTAGTATGAGGATATTTAATTTTAATTTTATAACAATTAGGACTAGATAAAAATAATAATGAAATGAAGAATCATTTTAAAATATCATATAAATCAAGAACCATTATCTAATGTAAAATTTTTTAACATTGAAACTATCACAAGTAGGTGAATGCTATTTAGCTCTCAAAGGGATCATTTAATTATATGAACATAATCACAAGGGAAAATTACAGATTTCTTGCCTAACATTGTAACAGGGGAATGATATTTAGCTCTCAAAGAGATCATGAGAGAAAATTATAGATTTCTCGAAGAGATCATTTACTTATATGAACATAATCATGAGAGAAAATTATAGATTTCTCACCTAACATCGCAAGGTTACAATGAATTTTATGTAGCAAAGGAATCTAATTAGTTCATACTTGCAATACTTTCTTGAAGCCATCAGTAAGAGGTGTAGCCAAAGATCTTTCAGTGGAATAAGTTATTATGGACACAAGAATAGAACTTTCATATCTTGCTCCTCATCTATATAATGAAATTTTCAATCATTATAATGAAATGTTACTTTAATTGTCATTTTAATACAATCTTACAATCTTGTGAAATATATGTTTTGAATTTTGAAATGATATAAAACAATAAAATTTATATTCTTTTGTCTATTTTATTATTGTAATTTTAACAAAAAATATAAAAATTATTTGAATGTAGCATTTTTATAAAGTAAACACTATAATTTAGTTGCTGATAAATGTCAAAATTGAAGTTACACAAGCTTCCACACTTTATTTGGTAAATTTTACCTTTTTTCTTCAATTTTTTTGTGTATATTGATAACTTGAAACTTTAGTGCATAGATATATTTCTTACTATTTTTAATAAATATATATCTTTGAATAAATTTGAAAAGTTATGTGTTGAAATATAACTATTTCCAATTGCGACCATCTTTTTCCTTAATTATTTGTCCAAGTTAGAAAAGAATTATATCATCTTGACATAGATTCTTTTCTCTGCTCACTTATAGATCTATAAAATGGTATTTTTACATTTAAAATATTTTTTTTTATAAGAGTAGGAGTTATTGAAACATTGAGTTTCTTTTTCTTTTTGTAATTAGACCCAATGTGGTATAAAATATACATTTAGTAGACATTTTCAATTGAAAAAGTTGTGGTTAATATATAAATTAGCTATAATGAATCTATATAGATCATATGTTTGATTAAAATTAATTTTTAGTTAGAATTACTCAAATTCACTTGTGCTAATAAGTTGGCCTGAAACGTGACATAGTTTTGTGCTTTTACTTTTCAAAATAACCATCGAACATTCAAATTTCAATTTAATCATTTGTTTCTCAAATAGGTATAATAATAGAAAATAATAACAAATGTCTTGCTTTCTACCCTACCATAATGGCATCATGGAGCCTTGTGGGCTCTAGCCATACCCTTGAGTGAGAATACTATTAAAGACCCATGACAAATTCACAAAGTCTCTCATGTACCGTAGAATGACCAAAGATAATATAATATTATAATTTTCACATGACCACTACAAGACTCACATAAATCTTAGAAATATACAACTCGCTTCACATCCCATATTAGATTTAGTTCCTACCAAATTAGAGATGAACCTTGCATTCTATCTCAATCTTACAACACATAAAAAAGGAGGTTAGAAAAGTAGATAGACTTATCTCTCAAATAATATACATTATTAAACTCCATCCCTATATGCAAGGGCTCCTTTCAAATCTAACCTCATTTCTTAAAATCCTACAAGAGTTATCCACAATGGAGAGGTGGGTAACAACCCCTTCTCTCTTCACAAACTCTTTATAAGAGAAATTAAGTTGGAAAAATTAGATGGGGAGGTGACACTTTCCACCTTCCCATACTCTCCTTCATGTGGTCTTTTACTCATTTAAGATGGTACAAAAACTAGGACACCCCATTCCCAAATACTTCCCTCATAAATGAGGTATGGGGGGTGGGGCTAGACCCTCAACTCATCTATCTTGAAAAATTTATAACTTATCTTAATGATGAATTTTGGAGGGTAAAATCTATTCCTAGAACCTTTATTACATACATACAATAGGCCCCTACCTCAAGGCTATAGACCTGGGGGGTCTACTTTTATAATTTAAACATGGAACTGACAAAACTCACTTTAATGACCCTCAATGATAAACCTCATTAACACATTTATATTGAATAATAAAACATCATTTCCTTCAAAGTAAAAAATTTGGTTAAACTTATAACTTGTCATAAAGGAAATGGATTTGGAATAGGTATTTCTCCCTTCTCCCCTCTCCACATTACCTTCCTGCACATAGCCAATACATTCAAAAGCATAGTTAGACCATAATAATAAGTCGTTAT
The DNA here is from genome assembly GCF_030272615.1 of Cryptomeria japonica. NCBI lineage: Eukaryota > Viridiplantae > Streptophyta > Pinopsida > Cupressales > Cupressaceae > Cryptomeria > Cryptomeria japonica. The sequence goes on along the minus strand of NC_081405.1, from coordinate 209,987,226 downwards.
TTTTTATAATTTCTTTTCATAAAGTTTACTAGATAATACCAAGGATATTGTCATAAAATAATCTCATTTATAATCTACTAATCTATATAACCATCTATTAAACAAAATCATGTTACATTTTAGGGTTGCATTATTTATATGCAAGGTGGGGTGTTACATTTTCCTTCAATGTTGTAGTTGATAAACCTGTCATGGTAGCTAAATTGACTTTTTCTAGAGGTAAAGTTAATGGGCCGCTGGATACATGAACCTTAATATTTGTAATGATCTCTAAAGTTGACTCTTAAAGAGAAGTTCAAACATTTCATAGATGTGGGACTATGGCCTATGAATCAACCTTTGAGATTATAGAAGTTGAGGGATGAAAAGGGAAAGAAATACGCTGAAAGAAATAAAACTGAAAACTTATTATAAGGTAATGCATTAGAATTTAAACAAATTTAACTTCTACTTATGCATAGTGTAAATGATAACCACATATAATTTCACAGAGATCTTAAAAGAGCATATACACAATTTAAAATTTTGAGATGTAACTATGAAGTTTAATTATTATGGAAGCAAGAGTAGATGTAACAAAGAAATAAATAATCCCAAATTATTTAACACAAAACTTGATGGAATATTTATTGTTAGAAAGAGAATAAAATACAAAAGCTACATTTGTATAAAACATAATATTCAAATCTTTCCATAAGAAACAATCCCTATAATTTGATGGAATACAAAATTATTATGTTACCTTGTAAAACTACTAACTCTTAATTTCTATCAACTCCTTAATTGCTGAACCAAATTATTTTTTTAGCAAGTAAAGCTATTGACTTTGATTATTTTGACCAATGACCCAAATTCAATTTGTGCAATACATAAGCGACTCCCAAAACCTAGATGATTGGGCCAAGTGACACATTGTGGAGTGAGTTCCATTCAAAAGCCAAATGTTTCAACTTTTACTTTTTGTTAGTGGCATAAAAGCTACCATGTGGCTCATTAGTGTTGCTTGAAAGGAAGTTAGAGAATTCCATTGGAAAGAATGTGCGCACAAGAAAAATGTTGACCATAAAAAGGAGCTTTTACTCAGGAAATTTTTACAACTTAAAAGCAACTCAATATAAAAGTCATGCACATAAAAATTAAGCTCTCAAGTGTTTGTGAATTTTTAAATTTTTTATGTCAATGCCTCTGAGCATAAACCTGTAAAATGTAGATTTGATCTATAATGTGATTCATCTAATATGTTATCTTCATGATAATTCAATTGCAATTTTGAATGTATCTGTCGGGCAATTGATTTTAGGAAAATAGAAGCCATTCAAATACAATGAGATTCTACTACACAAAACATAAAAGATGCAAACCTTTATGAGGCAATCTGCTTAATACCAATTCATATTTTTCATCTTCCCTCAATGTGTTCTCTAAAGTCAATCTTCACAGAAAGAAAGGTAAGCATGTATTCAGTTTAGATATTCAGAAGTTTCCATCAATTAGAGTACGAAATCAGACAGTGAAAAATAATTGTATAATGGTTAACATGTAATAAATAGCCTATTTGAATAAAATGAGCAAAAAAAAATGTACCTCGTTCATTTTGATATCCAAAGAGTCACCCAAATTTTTTTTCAATTCCCATGATATTTCTCTCTACTCTATAGGTATCTAATAATTCATAAAGAGAATCAAACTACAAAATTCAATGTCTCTACTAGAAGACCATGCATATGAAGAAGAAATAAAGAAAAAGCCTACAACTAAAAGAGTAAAATAAAAAGAATATGCAAGTGGAAGGATGATAGCTAGCGAGGATGAGAACCAACAAGGATCTCAAATTTAATGCTTCTAGTTTTTATTAGAAAAAGATAGGATAGGCCTATTACCAATATGTAACCACCAAATAGGCACATAAGGGGGAGCTCACAAGTAGTGAGATCACCACGAAAAAAAAAAAACCAAAAAAGGAAAATCTTTTTTGAAGAGGATACTTTTGGCTAGAGCATCAACTAGTGGAAAAGACATCCCAACCAAATAAAATTATCTAATCATAACATAGGGGTTTAGGAGCACCTCAAACCTTCCACTAACAAAGACCCCTTACATAGGAACAAACCAAACAAGGGAAAAAATAAAAAACATCGGGTTTTTTAAAGGAAACCCAACACCTTTTACGTAAATAAACATTACACACAAAACCTCTTCATAAAAGAGGAGAAGGGCATAAAGCTCATCTCCAACCAAAAGATAATCGTTGCAGACACCAAAACTAGGACCCCTGCAAAAGGTCCACACTAGATCACCTCCATAGATCCACCATTCGTAGAAAGATCTTTGTCAGAACTAGTAACAAAGGTCCATACAACCATTGTGTTTTGAAAGGAAACCCAAAACCTTTTTGTAGTCAGGCCATCCTTACCAGAAGCATTCTTAGAATACAAACCAAAAAGCACATAGATTGACACATGATGCATGGGAAAGAATAGGAATCCTCCAGAATGGTACCAATATTCTAAAGTAGTAATAATCAAGTATTGTAGCAAGTACACAAAGGAAAAATCCCTCTCTGATTAGCTTCCCACATTATAACCAACCCTCAACAACTATCCAAAGTCGACCCCCCACAACACAAAGAAAGCTACCACCAAACAAGACATCGCTATCACAAAAAACAACTAAAAAACCCCACAAAATAACACCATAAAAAACAACCTTAATGAAAAACAAAAAATCAAAGCCCACCCTCAAATGGATGCTCAAAGGAGCATAACTAGAGACACTTTTAGAAACCAGACCAAACAAGAAGGGAAAACTGAAAGAAATGCTCACAAAGTGAAAGAAAGAGCACCCACACCAAGGAGAACCAAAAATCCAACTCACACCACACCCCTTAGAAAGAAAGTCCCTCTTCAAAAGGCCAGACATAGGGGTACCACACAACCCAACACAAGAAATAGAGGCCACAACCTATAACATAGCTGTAGCAACCAAAGAATAGTAGCAAGACAAGCTTAGAACCAACAACCCGAAGTCAACAAGGAATATGGGCCACACACCATTCGACAACCAAGCCACGAGTAACCACTAAATAAAAAATATAGTAGCCACACAATCTAGAGCCACAAAATTGAATTCCCATTGGAGAAGTAAGACCCTTGCCCAATTTCGAAATAGGCCCCAACTAAGAGGGACCAAGGCGTGGGCACTCTAGTCCTAGAAACAGGGTGCTAGCACCCTAAACCTTCTTAATTAGGGACCTCAATATAGCCCCATGGAGAGGGACACCTCTTTAGGAAATTAATTGGTAGGTATATATGGCATTACAACTAGAGATAAGGCACAAAACAAGGCTAAATAGGATATGAGGAGGAGACACACTAAAGTAGGGGTTATAATAAGATGCATGATGTATATTTTTTTTTATCTTCTTATGTTTCATATGAGAATGCAAATGCTTATCTGAATGTACTATATGCAGATAATTGATATGCTATGATTATTTACATGATGAGAATATAAGTGCATATATGATATGCTAATGATTTGTGTATGCAGGATCTAATTTCTATATGTATGCATATGATAAAAATTATTAACATGTGGTGATGCAGGTGCAAACTACATGAAATGCAGATATTTTTGTCATGTTTTTATACTCAATCATGTGATAGCGAGCTACACAGACTCAGGGAAGGACAATGGAAGTCAAAAACGAAAGGGGAATGGAAGATAGAAGATATGGAAGTGAAAGAACTTCTTGTGCTATTATCATCATTGAGATTTATTATGGCAAATAGGTTATGACAATCGGGGTATAGATTTGACCCAAAAAGTCATTATACCCGTTTGCATGGAGATCAAATAGTCACAAACAAGGAATGCCCCAGCTCATGTGCTAGACTCATAATGTCCTCATATCCTTGGAAAAGTCATAACATTACTAAGAGATAATCCACAGACAAGAAAACAATAGGTGAACATATCCCATCCTCGCCTTTCTAGTCAAAAATATCTTGGAGATATAATCTCTAGTCGGAGACATCCCAGAAAAGCTAAAAGACATGTCACCAAAAGATAAAATCAAAATAAACCCAATACTTGACACCAACACGGTGAAATCTTCAAATTATTTACATGTTTCTTGCCATCATATGTTAACATTTTTGATTTGGTCACAATATTGTCATCTTGATAAAGGACAGATCATGCTAAAAACCATGCTGCTGCCAAAGTCTATTGGAATATTTCATTTGTTGAAAGCCCACTACTGCTTGCATCTCATCTGAAACTAACTAAATCCATGAAAGTGATACTTTATTGTGAAGAAGAACATATATTTATTGTGGATTGTTGATACGAATGACTTTTTAATGTGAATTGTGTGCGAAAAGGAGGAAGAAAAAGATGGTACTCCTCAGAATATGCAATGCTCAGGGTACCACTTCCATCAGTAGATTTAGGATTTTGCCCCAATTATAGATTGAACCTAACTTATTATGGAAGCAAAGGGTTAAAGGGGAGGTTTATTATGAATGGCTAACCAATATTAGGTAGATAAAAAAGAATCCATGATGGGAATGAGTAAATTTATTATGGATGGATAGGTTGTTAGTGTGTGCAAAGTGAAAGGATGAGATTGAATCCTGAAGGAGGGAGGAGAAATATCTCTACATATGGTGCCAATAACCCATTTTTCACCATGGTACTTGCCTAGGGCACTACCGAAGTAATTTCACTATTAGACGAATTTATTTCTCTATACATTATATACGGTAGGTAGAGGAAATGTATATGGTGAAAATGGATGATGAAAATAATAATATTGAAAGACTAACAAAGATTCAACCACAAAAACCCTAGCCTAACAATGAATAACATCCACCATACACAAATGAAGATACCTAAGATCATGCAAATAAACAATAACAAAGCAAGATATACCATTCACATGTCAAGTAGGGTTTAAATCTCCATTGTCTCTTATCTTTATTGATCTTGTTTGACATATTTTCTCTCAGATTTTATATGTGCACAAGAGTTCAACAAAGAACGGATTGTGGTTGATATGATTGCAAGAAGGCTTGATTGACACAGTCATTAGGGTTGAAAAAGAGGAGGGCATCCTCTTATATAGAGAAAATTGTAAGAAATGGAGGGATAAGATTAAGAGGTGTAAACATAAATGGTCGCCTAGGATTAAAGGGTAGGTAGAGGAAATAATTGAAAACCCCTTATGACAAAGAGCCTGCAATTAAGTTAACTACTTGTGTTAGAGGGCGAGGAGAAAAATGAAGGGTGAATGGAGTGCTAAGGAAGTACCTCCTGACCAAGGAAAAGTGCAAGATCAACTATAAGAGCTATGTGAGCCATATCATATTGGTCTTGACCAAATATTTTAAATGCTTGACAATTCCAAAGAGAATGAGAATAAATACAATGAAAAAGACAATGTTCATCACCTTTCTTATGCTAAGAGTTGTGATAAATTCTAATGAAAGTAAAGACCACATTATTATCATACTTCAATCTCCAAAATATTCTATTAGCTAATTTCTATTGATCATCAATAGGATTAGGTTTTGTATCTTAAGAATTATGACAAGGATTGTTAGAAGAAGATGGATTGTCATTTGTGATTAAATAACTATGCCATTACCAATGAGTCCTTGCATTCCATTTTTAAAATCTGAACAATAATTGGTATCATGATTATTAGTTTTGTGATGTAAACAAAAAGGAGTGTTTGAAGAAGAGGCGCCCTTAGATAGATGATAAGTCTTGTGTCTTGCAAGATAATCCTTAAAGTTTTGAATTCTAAGGATATCATCCATAGGTGAATGGTGATAATGTCCTATACCTTCGGTAGTAATTTGTGTATGAGGGTTTATAGGGACTCTAATTTGTTGTTCAAATTTTCCAAGTCCTTGTCCCCTATAACCTTATTTTGATATTATGTTATAGACACTCCTATAATAATTTCTTAATTGAGAAGGAGGAGGAACATTATAATGAATAGAAAAAGTGTATCTAGAAGGAGCAAAGGGAAAAGTAGATGACTTGAAAGAATTTCATGTGTAGGGAAATTTTCCTTTCTATCATCATTCATATCATCTTTGATAGGTTGAGAAGGAAGATCCTTATCATATAAGGCCTAGTCTTTACATAATGTTATGTGAGGAGATATATCATGAATTAAATGAATAAAATCATCTTTCCTATAAATATTTTGATGATTAAGATAGGCTCTAAGAAAATAAGGGGAATCTAGAGAGATTGAAGCACTAACATTTTGATCTTACCCTCCTTGCGCTAGGGTATGCGTATGAGAAGAAGATGGTGCCATATTACTCTTCAATGATTTCTCTCTATTAAAGAGATAATTGATAGGAGTATTCACATTAGATACTCTAGGAGAGGTAAAAGTGTTAGGTTTTTCATTAGCACCTCTAGAATTAGGATCTACAAAAGTGTTTATGTGATCTACATATATGTGTTTTCCAAAAAATATCATCATAAAACAACATGCACTATGGATAAAATATTTGAGATTTGATTGATGAATAGGAAATAATTTAGAAATTCTAAAAGTGCAATATGCCAAAGTTCTATGAATGCAAAGAAGCAATGTGAAGTGAAAGAAAACATTATCCAACACATGATTATGATAAATATAAGTGAAAATTAATGTAATGATATGTGAAATAGAAAATGAATAAGATCTATTAAGTGTCATTATAAATTTATAAAATAATATCTGAAAATAAGTTTGAAAAAATATGCCACCCACAAATCAAATTAACCAAAATAAATTAGGGTTTTTGTCGATTTAAATTCTAAATTTATGTAATTTGATTAAAATAAGATCTATGAATTTATAATTTGGAAATTAAAATGTTCCCAAATCAGATATGAGACAATTAATATAAATTAGATAACCCACAAGTTCAATTTTAGAATAATAAATTAGGGTTTATGTGGTTATAACCTCTAAATTTAATAAACTCAATTAAACTTGTAAATGTAAATTTGAATTTTAAAATGAATAAATAATCATATCTGAGAATATAAATTAGTAATAAGGGTGTAATAAGTAAGGTTCACCAAAATTTCATATGGTGAAAAATTAGGGTTTCACCCAATGATGTAGTAAAACTGCTAATTTTTTCTTAGGAATTGATTACATTAAAGAGGAATAAATTAGGTTTATGTGGTTTTAACCTCTAAATTTAATAAACTCAATTAAACTTGTAAATGTAAATTTGAATTTTAAAATGAATAAATAATCAGATATGAGAATATAAATTAGTAATAAGGGTGTAATAAGTAAGGTTCACCAAAATGTCATATGAGTGAAAAATTAGGGTTTCACCCAATGATGTAGTAAAACTGCTAGTTTTTTCTTAGGAATTGATTACATTAAAGAGGATAAGATCCAATAGATCTATCCCCAATTCAACGAAGATAGGGCCAAGAATTTTGATTAGATCCATTGGTTGGATTTTGATTCCCTCTTTTTAAGTTGAATTATAAAAATGCTGAAATTAGGGTAAATTTGTTGATATTGAAGAGATTATGCATAAAAAGAGAGATACAGTTGTCAAATAGAGCCATGAACCTAGATTTGAGAAATATATGAATGTTTGGATCTGTTCTGAAAAGGTTGACCTAAATTAGTCAGACCATAATGCCTGTCGCATTGGTCCTCCAAAGGGGAACTTGTTTGTCTCAGTGAATTATGTTGATCGTAAAAGTTAAAGATTCACATATATCTCTACACATAGTAGATAAGAGAAAAGAGGTTGGGAATAGGGGCTTTTCTAAGTCAAACCCCATTTTAGGAATTAACCTTGAATGTATAACTGCAAATAATGCAATAAATAATGGAAAGTTATACCTCAGATCTATAATTATTGATAATGATGCTTTTCTTCTTGAATGTAATCACATGTGTTGTATGAAATGGCATGAACATGAAAAAACCCTAATCACACACACATGCTTGCATATGAAAGATGTAATTTTGCTCCATAATATATGAATGAAGAATATACAACCTTTAAGATGTCTGAAAATGCTCGATGATCAATGCTTCATGTATGTAAGAGCATTAGATATTTCAACTTATCATTCTTAGATGAAATTAGGTTGATCAAATATCTTTATATAGGGGTATTTAGGTCATTTACCGATTAGGATGACTTCCAATAGTCATGCCAAGCCACAAAATTGAATTCTTGCTAGAGGAGTGAGACCCTTGCCCCATTTTAAAAAAGGACCCAACTAAGAGGGACTAGCACATAGGCGCTTTGGTGCTAGGACTAGGACACTAGTTCCCTAGTCCTTCTTAGTTAGGGACCTCAATTTAGCCCCATAGAGAAGGAAACCTCTCCAGAAAATCAATTGGCAGGTGTACATGGCACCAGAACTAGAGATAAGGCACTAAACATACCTAAATAAGAGATGAGGAGGAGATACACTAAAGTAAGGGAAAAAACATGAGGTGTAAATCTACCTGATGATAATTTCTGATCTTATGATATCAAATAAATAGGTTGAATCTTTCAATTGGATTAATGATTATTTAGCAGAACATGCAAGCTACTTGAACTACTACTATGTGGACACTTAAATGTAATGACAAAAAATAAGCATATAAATAGATAGAGAAAAAATAATGCATATTAGCAACTATCCGAAAAAAACCCTCCATTTTTAGCTATACAAATATAAATTTTAAGACAAAACTCAAAACTTCTATCCACACGTAGCTAAAATGTATGAAGGATTTTTTACTTATAGTCATCGATAATAGAAATCAAATATTATATTATTGGAAATTATGTTATCCCACATCAGAAGAAACTCATAACCTCATACTCATAGCATCTATATTCTATGCTAACATGAATTATAATAGAAACAAGCCAATCCCTTTGAACTCCAATCACAAGATCCAAAGCTATGGTGATCATCATTTGTACAAATATAGTTGCATGTATAATTGTTGAAGCATGGTCCCCTAAAAACATCTAATTAAAATGTCTTGTTAGAATTATCACATGTCAATTATGCAATGTATATAAGGACGATAAATTTTTTTGTGTTCTTAATGTTTATCACTCATCTCATTAAAATATACTTGTAGTCTCAGAAAGATGCATTACTAATTTTTTTAATTATATAAGAAGGGATTTTAAAAGGGTCATAATCTCTTCCGCAAAGAGAAAGATGGAGCATTAAGCCTAGAAAATCAATAATCAAAAATAAAATAGCTACAGAACAACAAGAGGCAAATCAACACTTAAGCAAACAAGAACCAACATGAAATTAGGACAATTTAAAAAAATCGATCCAAAGGTATCATTAATGAAAATGATAGCTATCTCAATTCAAACAGTTATATAACAAGGGGCATTTTGAAAATCAGAATTTAAATGTGAACTCGAATTTAATAATATATTTAACTAAACATTCACATGCATATTTTTAAATTCAATACGATCTGTCCCTAAATTTTCTAAATGGTCTACTATTTTGTTAGCTTCTTAGTAGGTATGATTGAAGATTACTGCATCAAAAAGTTTAATTAAATCTAACACTTTCCCAAGCAACGCATTTGACCTCCAATTCCGAGTAGAACCCACTCTTAGGGAACTGATAACTATAGCAGAATCACCTTCAATTATTTATTGGCCTATATTTAATTCTCCATAAAGAAGGATGCCTTACAATAGAGCTTTAAATTTTGCTAAACTATCTGTGTCACCTAATAAATGTTTTTCTAGCTTAGCTAACATTAATCTATCCCAGGCATGAACTACACAACTAGCTCTGGAGATACTAGCATTACCACAAGAAACACCATCAAAATTTAATTTATCCCATCCTATCTTTGAGGAAGCCAAACACAATTTTCTCTTATTGCTATTTTCACTTGATCACCTTTAGCAACAAAAGGGGGAATCTTTAGCCCAAACTTCTTCATTCCAATAGAGCCATCCCAATTAGTGAATTGAGTTTCCTTCTACGATTAAGATTCAATTCTACTATTCATCACTTCTACTATGACAACATCTACTTTATTATTAAATGACTCCCAAGCCAGCTTCTTTCTTTGAAAGATTCTTTGGTTTCTCTCCTTCCATAATTATCATAAAATTATGGAGAGGATAATAATCAACAAACCCCCATAAATAGATGTCTTATTCATCATAGGCCAACTTTTGAATAGGTTCAAAATGTCATTAGTGAGGACAATGATTCATCCATGTTTTCCATAGAGTGAACTCCAACACTTTTGAGTAAAGGGGAAACCTAGGACAATGTGATTAACTGACACTTCATGCAAGTCACATAGGACACATGTGGATGGACCTTCAAAACCAATTCTCCTAAACTATTAAGCTATTAGAATTATCCCTTGAAGAGAAGCCCAAGAAAAAGTACTTGCATTTTATAAACATAATTTATTCCAACAAAATTGAATGGGAATATCAATTCTATTGAAATGTTGTCTCGTAATAACAACATTGCATCCCTCCTTTGAAGTATAGTTTCCTGATGTAGCTCCCACCTAGAGAAAAGTATCCTGAATATTTATAAAAGTCAAGAATCTACTATTTAAAATATCCTTTAGCTGCATTAGATCTTCCCTTGGGAGAGGAAGATGCTAAAAAATTTTCCATTTCCATCCTAGAGGTAACTCATTATTTTCAAATTCTACATAGTCCCTGTAGCATTGTAAATTATCACTAGTAAGCCAATTTACACCTCATGTTTGTGCCCCTACTTTACTGCATATCTCTCTCATCTCTTATTTGGGCTCGTTCAGTGCTTTAACTCTAGTTTTTATGCCATATGCACCTACCAAATGATTCTCGAGAGGGGTGTCCACTTTAGGCCTTAATTTTGGTCCCTGGTCGAGGAGCCCTTCAATGGGAGCTAATTTTCAAGAGAAAGATGAGACCTATCTCTCTAAAAAGAAATAAAATTGGTGGCTCTATATGACTCTCAAAGGTTGGCCTAATTGGTAAATTGACCTAAGATCCCATATATAAAGGCATTTGATCAACCTAATTTCATCCTAGCAAGTTCTAAATCTCCATATCCTAGAAATCAAGTATTCAAGCATTGAAGCATTCATTATCAAGGTTGCATTTCATCCATTCAACCATTGTGGAGAAAAAATTACATTATTCTTATGCAAGCATGTGTGTGTGATTAGGGTTTTGTCATGTTCATGCCATTTCATACAACATATGTGATTACATTCAAGAAGAAAATCATCATTTTGAGTCATTGCAAATCTGAGGTATATCTTTCCATTGTTTATTTCAGTATTTGCAATATTTCATTTAAGGTTAATTCCTAAATCGGGGTTTGAGGTAGGAAAACCCCTATTCCCAACCTATTTCTCTTCTCTAGTGTGCGCATGAATAGGTAAGTAGTTGTGATCTTCATAATTGGCTTTATCTACAGTGATGAGTATATTACACTTTGGACAATGAAAAGTGTAGAGGATCAATGCAATAGGTATACGAATCTGTATATTTAAGGAGCTTGTTCTAGGAATAGATTTGAATATACTTACATTCCTCAAATATAGGTTTGTGTCTTGATTCGGTGAATTTAGCTTACTATTCACACATAATCACATCAATTCCAACACATTTACCCTAATTTCAACATTTTTACAAGTCAACTTAAAAGAGGGTAATCAATTCAAATCGAGTAAATCCAATAGAATTCTTAGCCCTATCCTTGTTTATTTGTGGCTAGATCTATTAGGTTTACCCCTCTTTAATGTACTGGTCCCTAAGCCTAAAATTATTGGTTTATACTATATCTAATTGTGGAAACCTTAGTTTTACACCATTATAGTCCCTAACTGAAGGTCCCCATTCCCTTACAAAATAATCTTTGATCCTTTCTATATTTAGGAGATTTTTAAAATTGGATATGCTCCCTAAGAATCTTGCCAAAATTAAGCACTCCTACCATAAGTAATATCCCAAGAAAATTATTCCAAAATAATGTCTATATTTTAGTATAAATTTCTAGACCCTCAATCGGTGGATTTGATGCTCTATCTCAAGAAAATTGTTTTGAAACAATATCTCTACATTTTAGTATTAAATTCTAGATCCTCGACCCTTTAGGAGGATTTGATGATCTAAAAATGCCAATAGGATTAAAATCTTCTAAATATTTGCCTTGTATAATTCGAACCCATTTAAGATTAGGTTCCTTAAACATCTTCCATACCAATTTGGCACCTAAATCTTTTTTTTCCATAAATGATTTCTCAACCGTACCCCACTTGCTTCTTTAGGTTTGCAAATTTTATCCCACGGTATACTTTCAACAACTCCTTTCCAAAAAAAATCTCGTTTTTGGAATTAGATTCAAATTTGTTCATGTTGAGAGAGGAAAACATGACATTTCATATATTGGAAAAGATGAAAAGACTACCTTAAGTAATGTAGTTCTACCTACCTAGGATAACCATTTTCCTTTCCAAGGTGACATCCTCTTATCCATCGTTTCCTCAAGCAGATTCCAAACATTATTTGATATTATCCCTTTATCAAGAGGAAGGCCTAGATACTTATAAGGACACTGTCCTGCTCTAAAACAAAGGGTTTTCAGAATGATTCTTTCTTCCAGCTATTCAATAAAGCAAAAAAATATTTTTGATTTTTCTTGATTAATCATTTGACCTAAGTCCTAGTAGTATTTGTGAATAGTTATATTGAGATAAGCTACTTCTAGCCCCTCTCCTTCTCCAAAAAACATTATGTCATCCACAAACTATTGATGGGTGATAGATAGCATTGAAATTAGTAATTCTAATTCCTTTGACTAAGTCTAACTCTTGTGATTTTCTTATGCTCCTACCTAAAGCCTTTTCCATAATAATTAAAAGAAAGGGCGAGACTGGATCCCCTTGTCTAAGCCCTCTTGATGATTCAAAAACCCTTTAGGAGTCTTGTTGATAAGCACTGAAAAATATTGGAATAGAAATGAAAAAAAAGATTAGATTTATGCACTGCTTACAAAAATCAAGGGCTTCCATGCACTTGCAGCGGAATCTCTAATCAACTTTATCATAACCTTTCTTTATGTCTAATATCATGAGCATACTCAGGTATTTATTATTCTCAAATGAGTGAATAACTTCTTGAGCTATTATTACCCCATCTAAAACTGATCTTTCAGGAACAAATCTTGTTTGTTCCTCCAACATAATGAGAGGAAGGATCTTCTTCAATCTGTTGGCCAAGGAAAATTTAATAAATTGTATTGCAAAGTGCTATTAGTCTATAGTCCTCTCATCCCTCTGTATATTCCTTCTTATAAATAATAGTTATAAAAATGTTATTAATCTGTCTTAGAAATCTCCCTGAGTTCGTAGCTCTTTCAATGGCTTCCACTAATTCAAATCCTATAATATGACAACATTTTTGGAAGAAACCCAATGGATAACCATTTGGGCTAGGAGCTTTATTTGGATAGAGTTGGTTCAAGGCTAGCTTAATCTCCATTTAAAAGAATTTTTCAATTAATATCTTGTTTTGTTCCCCTTAAATGATTTTTGGAATATTCTCCAATAGAGCTACTTGGGCATTATAATTAGATCCTTCCTAATTATTTATAATACTCTCAACAAAGTGAAAAACTTCCTTTTCAATGTTCTCATGATGCTCTATGATTCTATCATCACTACTTTTTACTTTAGATATTCTATTAGTGCTCCTTCTTATATTAGTGTTCTTATGGAAAAACTTCAAATTTTTATCTCCTTTGGCTAGCCAAGTCTCTCTTGATTTTTGTCTACAAAAGATCTCCTCTTTTTATATTACCTCTTCATATTCTCCCAAAAGTTCTTTCTCTAACAAAAAATTCACTTGGTCCATGTGTTGATAATCTCATCATTTAGACTTTCAATATCTTCCTCAATGATTTTTTTGACTATAAATATATTCTTTAAATGTTCTCTTTTCTATTTTAATAAGTTTTTGTTTAAGATATTTCAATTTTGAAACAAATAAAAAAATATTTGATCCTACATATTGAGTCTCCTTCAACCATATTTTAATCAGTTCAATTTTTTTTCCTTCATCCACATTTTTTCAAATTTGAAAGGGCAATTTTGTGGTTTATTATTCCTTCATAAACTCAACTTCATCTAAAAGTGATATGAACTTGAATAGGTCATTATAGAGGAATTCATTTCTGTAGGAAAATTAATTAAATATTCTCTAAAGAGAAACCTATCTAATCTTTCTGCTATATAGCTAAATCCCAATCGCTCGTTGTTCCAAGTGAATGACCCATTACCTGCTCCAAAATCTACAAGATTGTTTTGAAACACCCATTCTCTAGAATCAATTTTAGGTTGCTACTCCTTTTGAATTATCCCCCTTTTGGCACATAAATAAAGGATTGCATTGAGGTTTCCGCCTAAAATTGTATGGAGAGAAATATTCTGGTTTAAAAAGGCTCCAATTCCCTCCAAACCTCCTTCTTACTATGGGTGGTAGTTGGACCATATACATTAATCAACTGAAATTTTAAATTATAACCAATAGTAGTGTTAATACCACACAACCAAGATCTGCCTTTTGATGATAATTCAAAGATTGTCCTACTAGCTTTCGAAAGAATGGCCAAACCCCTCGATGTTAAGTTTAAAGTTGGTTAAGTTAAGGTTATATTTAAAGTTGGTGTGAGGTTAGGGTTAAGTTAAATATGTTAAGGTTCAATTACAGATATGATTAGATTTAAGATTAAGTTAGGGTCAATGTCATATAGATAGACATTAGGATTCTTATATTCTTATATGTTAATTATTATTATATTCTAAATATATTACAATTATATACTAATAAATACATGATCTATCGAATACAATCCAAAAAATAAGTTTGGACAATGGTTAAGTTAGAGTTACATTCAGAATTGATGTTAGGTTAGACTTAGGTTAAAAATGTTAAGATTCAATTAGAAATATGATTATATTGAAGATTTAATTAGGGTAAGAGTCATATAAATAAGCATTAAGTTTCTTGTATCCAAATCACTTTTGACTAGAGCTATGAACCACTTGAACCCAAGACCTCCCATGTAGGAGGCTCCTATCTAACCATTGCATCATGGGGTCATCCCTAGTTTATTAATATAAATATTAGTACTATATTACTTAAAAAAATATTTTATTATAATTTTTTATATTATTAAATTACATGAGGAAAACTAAAATAATATTATTAATTTATATTTTTTAAATTTATATATGTTTATTTATTCATATAAAGTTTTAAAAGTTTTAGATATAGATTCTAAATAACTTTCTAGATATTTGTTTATTAGATGTGTAAAATAAATTTGAAAAGAAAATTTAAACATATCAAATATTATCTTAATGTACCTAAAAATTTGCCTAAACAAAATCATTTAAATAGTTGATCGAGATGTAATTTTTTTGAACCAATTAGATTGCATCATACCTTTTTATTGACAAAAAACTAATATATATATATATATATATATATAAAAAAAAATTTAAAGTAAAAGTTGTATTAGATCTTAAAAAATTATTAAAAACTCTAACAACTAGGTAAAATAAAGGATTAGTGGAGTGGCCAAGAGGAAAGGTAGTAAATTCAATCTCTAAATGCTAGGAAAATAAAGAATAATAAAAATTAAATATAAAAAATTTAAAATTAAATTATAGATGTAAAAAAGTAAGTAGGGTTATAACGTGGGATAATTTTATTTTATTTATCAAAATAATAATAAGGACAAAGATGGTTCGTTGGGATAATGAGGTAAATAAAAACATGTACAAATGATCTAAATATAGAAATGTGCAGATTATAATAAATCAAACAATATTAAAGAAAAAGTATAATTATAATATAAGTAGTAAGAAATAAAAGAATATATTTTTGTGTTGTAACTAAATAATGGTTTATATTCATAAAAGATAATGAAATTTATCTTCAAAAAATAATACACTTTCATATATAGTCTTATATGTAGATAGAAATCATAATAATCCTTATTGTGAATCTAATTCATAATTGTAACCTCACTCTATTGCTAACAACTTGACCTCTATTAATTTTTGGGCTCTATCTTATGAATTATGAGATAAATAAACCTTTTGTTAGTGTTATTCTTTATTGTAGTCTAAAGATTTTTTTTATCAGCTCATAGTATTTAAAAATACCATGATATGCAACAAGTTCTATTGGTTTTTACTTGATTCATTTGTGTTAGGAAGAGTGTGAATAGATATGATAACTTTCATGGCGACAATTCTTGTGATAATCAATGGTTCTATATGTATAAATATGTTCATGTTGATTTTTATACATAAATATAATATCAAATTACAAATATTTGTAAAAAAACAATTTTGGACCAAACCATAAGATGATATCAATTTCTTACAATTTTATTTTTTTTGTATTTTAAAGAATCAAGATTGTAACGAGTTGTAAGGATGAGCTTGCAATTATAGACATAAGTTGTGTCTTTATCGAACATGATTAGATTAATGATTATTTAGCTAAACATATAAGTCAATTGGATTAGTATAATGTCCACTTAAGCATAGTGATAAACAATAAATATATGAATAGGTAGAAGAAAATGTAACTGGGTCAAACTATGCATAACAACCTCCATTTGTAGCTATATCGATGCATTAAGGTAAATCTTCAAACCATACACAAAACTAAATATGAAAATGCAATTAAGATTTTTTTTACCATTGTAATCATTAATAATAGAAATCACATATTAAATTATATTTCATAAATGATTTTTAATATAAAAGTATTCAAGATAGTTTTACTAAAAAGTGTAACTACAATAACAAAAGAAATGGAATGTGATGATGTAAATGTGATAACAAAAACTATTGAAGAGCACACATATATGCCCTTAGCCATGCTTATCCACACAGTATATTCGATGAGAAAAAGATGTAGTGTGGGCAACGCATCTCGAAATTATCTGCAAGGCCATATCCTTAGTGTGTACCGCCTAATATACTGTTATGGTTAGTTTTATATTGCTTCTTTTGGAGTACTCATATATTTGTATCAATACAGCCATGAGGTAGAATGCAATTCACACTTAAGAATGGAAAATATATAGCATCGTAATGTCATCTACTTTGAGGTTCGAAAATGGAAAATATCGATAATAATAAATATTTGATTTCTTGTCCCTCCTTCAGAGCATATTTGCGAGAAGAGCAGGAAACTGTCAAACTGTAAATTCAATGTGTTTATTTATTAATATTTTATTTACATCATTTTTATGAGATCAATAGCTTTTAAATTTTGTAGCATAAAATTTTAATCTGAATTGCATTATGAAATCATGGGTCTGCCAGTTTTAAAATATTTCTAAAAAATTGCAACAGCATCTATTGAAATCACTTGAATATGATGACAACATCCTATGAAAGAAACTGCAGAGAATTTCATGAAATCATATTTATTTGGGAGATTTCAGTTTTCATGTCTTTTTTTCTAATAATGACCCATGAACTCAAATATGCTTATTGCAAATTTCTTAACATATGAATGATTCAAAATAGTTTTTTATTTCGAAATAGAACATATACAAAATGTTCAAAATTGAAAAAATGTATGCTTTTATTTATCTCTAATGTTTTGAAAAATTTACCTTGTACATCATTCTTAAAACATAAAAGACAACAAGTTCACATATACTTAAGAGATGGTAGAGATTAAACATTCTAACCTTAAAGATAATTGAAATAAATAAGATTATACTTAAAATATTAGGTTTCTCTAATCGATAATGTTAAATGCATGTAGCCTTTGAATTCAATTAAGTTAAATTGAATGCATATAGTTTTTGAACTCAATTATATTAAATTGCAGCAATGTTTGAGATCACACTATGATCCATCAACAAAATAGTAGAGAGCTAGAAGAGAAAAAATGATTTAAAATGAGGTAAGTCAGGGTTATAATATAAGGTAAGCAAGGATTTAAAACATGCTATATGCATTCATTGGTGAGGCTCAAATACTAATATGTTGATATTACATTATTGATCTTGTTTGTGTAAAATTTAAAATTATTTTTTAAAAGTAAATATTTACTTTTAAAGGCAAATGGCTAATGCCAAGTACCAAATGAGAAAAATAGAATCCTTAAACAATGCTATAATGAAAGGTTCTTTGAATCTTATTAGACCCCATCAACTTCTTTTATCTTTCAGTGCAAAACACAATTTACTAAAACTTCATATTTCATTACTAGCTAATGCTTCTAGATATGATTGTGTGTATCTTTTTTGCATCAACATTTGGGATCACTCTATGTGATCCATCATCATTAGGATGATAGAGAGCAACAAGGAAAAGTAAAATGGATAATGTTGTAGACCTAACCAACTAAAAAGAGAGAGGGAGGTGGAAGGAGAGCGAGGGTACCATATAAGGACAAGTGTCAACTGAAGAGAAGGGATTGAAAATAAAATAAGAGATATTAGAGGATATGCAAAAGAATATAAAAAGATAACAAAACCAAACAAATAGAAAACAAGGAGAAATCAAAGAAAGAAAAGAAAATAGAAAAATAATAACAATTAAAACAAGTGCCACATAGTGGGAGTACTTGCCTTAATAATTTTTAGTTTAATAATAATATTTGTTATAAATATTAGAAATATTTATTTATTGTAACTAGTATGTTATTTTCTTAAATTTAACATGTGTACACTTTTGATATTTATAATGTTTTAATATATATATATATAAACCTTTTGATTTATAAACTAGAATTGAGCTAACTATTACACCTCAAGCTAATGAGTTGATAGGCTATTTCTTATGGGGGAGCTCCCCACGAGAAATGTGTAATTTGAATGCATAACTACTTCAAACTATTAATATGATTAGAATTTTAATTCCTAAGATTGAAACTAAATTTTTTATCTCAGTACACAATGTTTGATGAATTCCAATAAATACTAAGTTAATGTGGTTATTGAGTTTTGTAGTTTGTAAGTACCAACTTGTGAAATTCAGTTCAAACTTAATCCTCACTAATTCTTGAGAGACTCCTTTGGAAAAAAATCATGTTTATATACTTTACAAAAACATGATCAAATAAAATAATTGAAATTTACAATCATATCCATTAAGGCTGCATGAGAATATTTTTTCAAGAAATTGTGTAATCTAATTGCATGGTGGGTGAACAGGTGGGTACACTTGAAACGAAGGAAACTCTTCAAACACTAGCCAAACTACCATCCCTTAAAAGCATGATTTGTGATGAGAATGATGAGCAGCTCTTCAAAAGAACCTCTATGACCGACCTTTCATCCCTTAAAAGCATGATTTGTGATGAGAATGATGAGCAGCTCTTCAAAAGAACCTCTATGACCGACCTTTCCTAGAATAAAATAGAATAGAAAATTTTGAATTGTTTTAAAAAAAAGGGATTTTTTGATTTGTGATTGTGACAGTAGTATCTATTTGTTTTATATTTTTTATTTATTATATAGATGGTAGAAATTGGTTTACAATAAATGATGATAAAAAAGATGTGTTAAATTTAATTTATAGAAATGGGATATATAACAAAACAAAAACAAAAAAAAGAGTAAAATGAAAGAAAGACAAAATTTAATTCATCAATCCATATTTTTCATTCATTTTGATTTGATTTCAAGTGCATCTTTTTAATGGAGGTCTTAGATGTTTCTAGACTTCATCACATGTAGAAATGTGTTGGAGGTATCTGGAAGAAACTTCTAGAATTTTTATACCCTCCACAGTATTTTTAATATCATTTAGTATTTCAAGAGACAAATGGAACATATTTTTGGGCAAATCAACATATTTTTATACCCTCCACAGTTTTTTAAATATCATTTAGTATTTCAAAACCTTTTTGTTGCAACCTTAAATTTAAACGCAACCTAAACACACAACCTAAAAAAAAAACCCACAAAATTGATGCATGTTCATCATTTGTATATGTAATATCAAGATTCTATACTATTTTACAACAGAAACTCCCGTAAATAATTCAGACTTTTAATATATAAATATTTGTGTTTATTATTATTTTATATAATTTTATAATTTCAAAATAGATGGCAGGCAAGGGGGTTTTGGGTGAGATATATTCATACCATTTTACCTTATCATAAAATTGCTTAGAAACATCTAATGGGAATGGTCAGTTTAACTGTAATCTTTTTCTTCATGAAATATTTCTTTGAATTGAAATGGAGGCTAAAATACCATGCCGGATTGTTCGCTATGCATTATCACCCTTACCCAAAAGTGTTGTCAGCAACCTGATAATAGCTTTGCGTGCTGCTCTGGCTGCATATCACCATAAACATTACAATTGTAGCCAATCATTTTTCTTTCTTTTCTAGGATCTGGTTTTATTTAGAGAATAAGAGAGTGAGAAGATATCACTGAGGGGTCTTTTGAGAGGGACTTAAGTTCTATTTTAGCAAAATAACAAAAAAATCTAGCAAATGGAGAAAATATTGAGAATATTTATACTTATCACAAGATTTATGTCAAAGTGTATGGCTCCATAAGCAATCTAAATTAATCCATTGGCAAACATGGGTAAAGAGGCATGTATTTCACACTCTTCTCTCGAATAACCTTTCTCTGAAGAAAAATTACAGAATTATTTATCAATGCCGATGTATTATCAATAAGGCTAATTTTCGCCATTGGAAAGGTAAAAAAATGCCGCTTACCATGATGGACAATGGAGACGCATACATAAACACATTAAATATAATGCAAATGGTCCCTATGGTTGTGTATTGCTTTTTGTGAACATGAAATTTCAAAAGTGTTGAAAGTGTAACAGCCGCAAAGAATGAAGATATCAGAAAGATTAGCCCCAGCATCTTCAACTGCAATACAAACAAACAGAATATGAATCATCCACTTTACATATAACTGGCATTCACTATCTTGTGGAAACTCAAAAGAAACCCTACAAAATAAGAGATATAATGCTGCTTCTCGAAACGAGATACAAAGAAGGAGGAATGGTATCGAGAAAAATGGAACTTCAATGAAAACGGTGTGATACAAAACAAGCTAAAAATCAATATGAAGAAGCTTAAGGTGAGATTAAATACTCATATCTTCCACGGAGTATGCTTCCGAAAAACCTGGCTATAAGAGCCAAAAGAATATTAGCCAATCATTTACAAGTAAAATAATTTTTGTAAATTATAAAGTTAAACAATATGCATCTATATTATATATAAAATTAAAAAAAATTAAAGAAAAGAAAATATTTGATTTTCATTGGTCTAAATAATTTTATTTAATAACTATTTAAACATGACAAATGAATTTTCATTACAATAGTATTACCTAAAGGCAAGCATTAATAAAGACAAATATATGAGAAAGAAACAATATTAGAAAAGTTAAAAGAAAATAAGAAAGTAAAAAAACTAAAAAAAAAAATAATGAATAATAAGAAAAAGCAAAAATCTCTTAGTAGAAACATCAATAAAAAGTAAATATATGGGTATATATATATATATTAGAATACAAAAATATAAAAAATACTAACAATGTTTCTCTATGGTTTGTCTTGTGATGGATGTTAATACCCTGTTTCCAAAGCTCTTGTTTTGGCTCAGGCTGAGAGGATGCTGGCACAACGCGCGGGAAAACTCTGAACTTGAAATTAACAGAACGGAAACGGATGTTGGCGACCATAACTGGCCCACACTTGCCAAACAAGCAGTCAAAGCATCTTAGGGTTAAGCTTTATTTATAGAAAGTTTAGGTATTTTCGTTTGCGATGATTTCTTAGCAGTTTTGCATTTGACAGTTTCCTGCTCTTCTCGCCTGCAATATGTTCTCAACGAGGCACACGAAATGCAAATATCATATCTATTATTATTGATATTTTCCATGTTCGAACCTCAAAGTACGTGACATTAATATGCTATATATTCTCCATGCTTAAATGTCAATTGTATTCTACTCCATGGCTGTATTGATACAAATACATCCAGTAATGGATATCATCTTATGGTTTATCCAATGTTATGTTTTTACAAATATTTGTAATTTGATGTTATATTCATGTGTCAAAAATCAACATGAACATA
Organism: Cryptomeria japonica; assembly: GCF_030272615.1. Lineage (NCBI taxonomy): Eukaryota > Viridiplantae > Streptophyta > Pinopsida > Cupressales > Cupressaceae > Cryptomeria > Cryptomeria japonica. The sequence goes on along the minus strand of NC_081405.1, from coordinate 209,965,059 downwards.
TTTATACATCTAGAATCATTGATTATCACAAGGAACATCACCATGAATGCTCACAAATGGATCACATTAAAATCAATATGGAATTCATTAGCATGGTGGAACTTGTTTCATATGGAAGTATTTTTAATAGAGGTCAAGTTGTTGGCTATAGAGTGAGGTTACAATTATGAATTAGATTTGGAAACCTTATTTGATAGAGAGTGATAAGGATTACTATGATTTCTATTCGCATATAAGACTATTTGTAGAATTGTTAATTATTTGAAAGATAAATTTCATTATCCTTAACAAATATAAACTATTATTTCATTACAATGCTAGAAAATCTATTCTTTTATTTATTATTACTTATATCATAACTATACTTTTTCTTTGACATTGCTTGATCCATTATTTTTTATCTATTTAAAATCTACACATATCTATACTTAGAACCATTTGTATTTTTTTATATAGCAAATTATCCAAATGAATCATATTTGTCATTATTATTTTGATAGAGAAAATAAAATTATTCAACTTTACTTACTTTTTTCATCTATAATTTAAAAAAAAAAAATTATATTTAATTTTCAATTTTAAAAAAAATAAAATTATTATCCTATATTTTTCTAACTTTTCCATTTAGTTCCTATCCTCTAGGCCACACCACTAATCCTTTACCTAGTTTTAAGAGTTTTAAGGATTTTGTAAGATTTAATGCAAATTGTACTTAATATTTATTACCATTATATAAATCTAGTTTACATACACTTTAATATATTTTCCAATAATTACCATTATATAAATTTTTCTATACATGATTACTTATGCATTTACAATAATGATTATATGGAGGATCATAATGATAGTATATCACTTCCTTTACATAATGAGGATATGGCTCTTTTGAATGATTATTATAATATTTTTCTAGATGTTTAATTAACTAGCTTTTGTGTATGAAGCAAGCATCAATAATTATATATATAGAGGAGTTAAAAAAAATTGAATTTAATAATGTTATATTATTTAAGTAGAATGATAACTAGCATATGAATATTTTAAAAAATTGAAGTAAAGTATGTCTAGAGATATCAAATTTGAATTTTTTTAATATTTATAAATAATAGTAAAAAGTTGATTGTAATGAGATTGATTTGAAATGATTCAATACATTAAAATTAATGATAATGCTAATTCATCCCTAACTCTAATCCTATCTTTAATTCCAATTCTAATCCTAACCTAAACACTAATTTAACATTAAATCTAATAACATAAAAAAGAGGGAGTGATGCGGGAGTGGGAGAAGGGAGCGACTTTGAATTTGAAATTAGGATAGGGTGAGAAACCCTGCAATGGACAGGCGAACCAGGGGGAGGGCGGAAAGGATGGATACTGAGACTGCCCTGATTCCTTTGAGTCGAATGGAAAGGACCCAGTGGATGGGGGCCCAGAAGCTGGCGACAAGCCTCTCGATCCTGATGGGGGGAATGAAGAATCACATGCTAGAGACAGCCCAAGGTAGGGACATGTTTGAAGAGATAACAGTCAGTCGTGGATGTCTCTATTCGGTGTCAAATTGAGTGGAAAGTCCTCACTCCCCCCAGTTCGTAATATCTCAGAACCAGAAAAGGGTAGATTTGCTATTGTATTTCTAGACTCAGTGGTTGAGCATAACATTAGCCTTATGGCAATGACTCTGGTTGGAAAATTTTTGGGCCCGAGGTCAAATATTGATGTTGTCAAGGTGTTTGCTAAATGTAAATGGGCGCTTAAAGGTCAAGTGGAGATCACTGCTATGTCCAAAGGTGCACTGTCGATGGCCTTTTCATGTGAGGAAGACATGTCGATGGTGCTTTGTGATGCTCCTTGGTTGATTGTAAAATCTACGCTTGCACTACAAAAGTGGTCGCCTATGATGGCCTTAAATGAATCCTTTTTTGTACAAGTTTCTGTTTGGGTCAAATTGTCGGGCCTTCCTCTAGAGTTATGGGTTGAAGATGTTTTTAAAGGAATCGCTAGTTCCTTTGGGGAACTCTTATCTATGGATCCTATCACAACAGCTAGAAGAAGACTTACCTTTGCAAGGATTTGTGTGGGAGTTATGCAAGGCATGGACATGCCCTTATCTATCAAGATTAACTCCAGATTGGGGAAGTGGATCCAACCTATGGAATATGAAAGTGTCCCTTTTGCATGTTTTCACTACAAAAAATCAGGGCATACTGCTAGAAAATGCCCACTACAGGTCGTCAAAGAGAACGAGAAGAAAGATAAGACAACACAATGGAGAGCCAAAAAACCTGCTAAGCAACAAGAGATTGTTGAAAAATAAAAAATGATAGAAGAAGCCCAGAGTGTTATCATCCCTGACACCTTTTTAGCAATAGGGGAACATTAACATGGAAAACCCAGAAAACTAGATGGTTGAAGAAGGGAAAGAGGATCAAACAGGCAAATACGAGAGAGAATGACAAAACAACAATCGGGAGGAACAACGAAGTGACAACCCGGAAGATGGAGAAATACAGGTGTTGTTGTAGACCAAGGAGGAAGCGGATTCAAATTGCATTATGGAAAACACTAACATAGATGGCTCTAGATCCTACTATGAGGAAGCCCAAAGGTGTTTGATCCTTGGAGGGATCTCATTGTCAGAATCACAACAATCAGTGGATATGGTGAAATCTGCCTTCCAGCAGTCCCCAACAATCTCATTGCTTAATATAAGTGCTAAGTGGGTTGAGGATGATGATGTCAAGCAGAAGAAAATCACCCAGAACATCCAAGAGGAAGATATCCAAAATAACGAAGTTGCGAAATGAAATAAAGTTGGGAAAAAGGGGCTGAAATCCACCCCTCAGACTACTCTAGTCAAGACAAGAAATTGGACTAAAGCCGATACAAGTTTTATCCCCTCTCAACCTGGAAGAAAATCAGAAAGCCAGATTAGAGATCAAGAGGCAAGCAAGAATATAGCAGATGGTACTCAGATGACCATCCTTGAGGTATGTTCCTTGAAAAGAAAATGAAAATTACTTCATGGAATATACGTGGATTGAATAGTCCAAATAAATAGGATGTTCTTAGAAATTTAGTTAGAGAGCATAAACCGGACATTGTTCTTATCCAAGAAACTAAAATGACTAAAGAGACAGTTGAGAGGATTAATCTTTTTAAGAATACAGGAGTTTTAGGAGGTAGCTCGGATGGTGCTTCTGGGGGCATTGCCATTTTTGGGAATATAAGGCATGTTACTGGGGTGCTTGTAAAGAAGGATAGCAACTTGGTCTTTGTTAGGTTTCATCATTTAGGGGATGGTACCTCTTGGCCCCTGACTAATATTCATGCCGCTAATAATAGACTTGGTAGATGTAAATTTTGGAAGAAGTTGGAGGCCATTTGGTCTCTTTTTAAGAATGAAAAGTGGATGGTCATAGGGGACTTCAACACCCCTCTTTGTGATAATGAGAATTTTGGGGGTGTCCCCTCTCAGTTAGAAAGTAGAATGGATCTGCTGAACTTTATTAATAACCAGGGTGTGCATGATATTGATCTCCAAGATGCCAATTTTACCTGGACCAACCGAAGGGCGGGGGAAGATCTTATTCAAGTCAGACTTGATAGGGACCTTATCTCTAATGACTGATTTAACCATTATCTATGCTCCCTATCGACTATTTCTCAAATTGGTTATGACCACTTTCCTGTGGTTTTTATGGTAGAGAATATAAGTGTTAAAAGAAACTTCTTGTTTAGATTTGAAAGGATGTGGTTGGACGATCCTAACCTTGAGAAGGCCATTGAGAAGTGGTGGTCTATTGATGTCAAAGGTACCGTGATGTATAGAATGGAGAAAAAATTAAGGCATGTGAAAGATAATATAAAGAAATGGAACAAGGAAGTTTTTGGTGATCTGTTTGTTGCCAAGTCCAATACCCAGCTTGAGCTAAAGGAAATAGAGGATAAAATCCAAACCAATGGATATAATGAAGTGTCTATCAGGGAGGAAAATGAAGTGCTTGTTAAGTATCATAAGATTATTAGAAGAGAACAACGGTCCAGATCTCTCTGGCTTAAAGCTGGGGATAAAAATACCAGGTTCTTCCATATGACTGCTATGAAACATAAGGTTGCTAATAGGATCTCTAAATTTAGAATTGGTGGAATTGAAACAAGGAAGGATGATGAGATTGGGAATGAAGCTAGGAATTTTTTCAAATCTCTTCTCTCAACGGACTATGGTCTGGATGATCTTTCTCAAAGGGCCCTCTTAGAGACCATTCCTTCCATCATTAATGATTCTCAGAACAAGGCTTTGGTGGCCATTCCCTCTAAGGAGGAAGTTAAGAAAGCGGTTTTCTCCTTTTATGGCAATAAACCCTCGGGTCCAGATGGGTTCCCATTGTTCTTCTTTCAAGCCTTTTGGAACATTCTCAAATGTGATGTGGTTAAAGGAGTGCAAGAAATTATTAGGGCTAGGATTATCTTAAAGTAATTTAATGCTACTTTTCTGGTTTTGATTCCCAAATGTCTTGGGATTGATTCCTTGGATCAGTTTTGACCAATAAGTTTATGCAATTCTTTCTATAAAATTATCTTGAAGGTGGTTATTGGCAGAATACTAATGATTCTCCCTTCTATAATTTTTCCCCAACAAAGTGGCTTTGTTCCTGGTAGAAAAGTCCTTGACTCCATCATTACTATTCATGAAAACATACACTCATTGGTGGAATCGAAGAGACAAGGCTTCCTGAAGAAGTTGGACTTGTCTAAAGCCTATGATTGTGTGGATTGGGGCTTCTTGGGTAAGGTGCTTGGTGCTTTTGGCTTCTGTGATAGGTTTATTTAGTTGATTGACCAACTTATATCGACTCCTTCCTTCTTTGTCATTGTGATTGGTGTGCCTTCCCCCTTTTTTAAAATTCTAGGGGCATCAGGCATGGGGATCCCATTTCCCCAATTCTCTTCATTATTTTGGCTAAATGTTTGGGTAGATTTATAAGCAAATTTCTTTCTCAGGTTCTTCTATTGGGAGTCTCTCCCTCTTCTGGTTTCAAAGCTTGTTCCCACCAGCAATTTGTTGATGATACCATCTTAATGGGCACTTCATCGATCAAAGAAGCTTCTTCTATGAAAAACCTTCTCAAAATTTACAGTTTTGCTTCGGGTCAAATGATTAATTGGGAGAAAAGCTCTATTTTCTTCTTCAACACCCCGAAGGATAGATAGAATAGGATGGTCCAAATCCTTGGCTACCAAATTGGTAAGTCCCCATCTATTTACCTGGGTCTTTCTTTAGGCATGAAACCTATGGATTTGTTTTGGAATAGTCTTGTTGATAGATTCAGTAGGAAGCTGGCTGGTTGGATAGGGACCCTTCTTAGTCAAGCTGGTAAAATCTAGCTTTTAAAATCTTCTCTCTAGAGTCTTCCAGTTTATGCTTTAAGCCTATTCAAAATTCCTGGAAAATTTGCCAATTCTATTGAGAAAATTTAGAAATTTTTCCTCTAGTCCATGGTTGAGGAGAAGAAGAGAATTGCCCTCATTTCCTGGGAGAATGTCTAAAAGACCAAAATGGTGGGGGGTCTAGGATGAAGAAATATTAGAACCCTGAACAAGACCCTTCTGGCTAAACAAATCTAGAGAATCTATCAGGGAAATGGCGAGTGGAAGGATATTTGGAAGGATAACTACTTATGTGTGATCCCTACCATGGAAGATTTCCTTGCCTCTGATCAAATACCAAGTGACTCTACTATTTGGAACAATGTTATCCATGCTAAAGGTATTGTAAGTTTAGGCAAAGTTTGGGCTGTTGGTAATGGAAGGAAGGTGGATTTCTTGGATGATGTCTGGATTGGAGGAGCTCCTCTCAATAATAATTGTGTTTCTTAGATGATCATCCAGACATGCAAGGATAAGTTTGGTGTTAAATTTTCTAACTATTGGAGAGATCAAAAGTGGGTGAACCTCAGATCTATTGATCTCAACCTAAAGCAGGTAAACTTAGTGATCAACCATGCAATTTGAAATCCTAGAAGGGAGGACCACTTGGTGTGGAGCAGTACCTCTTTAGGGATTTATTCTATGGTGTCTGTTGTCCTTATTTTGGCTCAGTCTCAAGACCTTATCCCTTGCTGGGCTAAGGCTTGGCATTCAGGTTTGACCCCTAAAATTAATATCTTTTTATGGATTCTTTTGCAAAATAAGATTCTAACCACAGATAACTTAAGAAAGAGGGTTTTCTGCATCCCCAATAGATGTTATCTTTGTCTCAATGATGAGGAATCCGTGAACCAAATTTTTATACACTGTCCTTTCATCCAACCTATCTGGGCTATGCTTTTCCAGCATTGGGGTTTGAATTGGGTGTTCGCAGAGAAGATTCAAGACTGTTTCAAGAGTTGGTATTGCAATACAAACAATCCGACCATAATAAATTTATGGAAGTTTTCCTTTCCACATATCCTTTGGGGTATCTGGAAAGAAAGGAATAACATAATATTTAGGAATGATATTAACCCCTCTAAGGTGGTTTGGGCTAAGATAAAATACAATTTTGTTGAGAATGTGATGGCTAGGGGAGATCATTACTACAATAGTAAGGAGGATTTTGATGTTCTAAAAAGCTGGAAAATCCCGACCTACATAGACATCAATACCAACCAATTCAAAAGAAGTATGTGCAATTGGTCTTTTCCTCCTAATGAGTGGTTTAAGGCTAGCTTCGATGGGGCTGCTAAAGGGAACCCAGGGCCTGTTGGCTATGGTGGAGTTATTCTAGAATGGTCCTGGCTTTTTCATTAGGGTGGTGGCCTTTCCCTTGGAGAACCACACTAATCATTTGGCTGTAGCTATGGGCGCTCTCCAAGCTATCAAATTAGCACACAATCTAGGAGTCAAATTGTTATTGATGGAGGGGGATTCTAAATACATTATCAATTGCCTCCTTAGTAAACACCAACCCTCGTGGATGATTAAAAATATCATTGATTCGGCCAGGGAGATGCTTGAGGGTTTCGATCAGTGCTACATTTCTCATGATTATAGAGAAGCCAATAGGAGTGCTGACTGGGCCACCAATGAGGCAGTATGGAGTGGACAAATCAAGATTTGGAATAGGGAGGGGGAGCTCCCTCATGTGGCACGTGACATCTTAAATAATGAAAGATATCATGGTAAGAAAGGAAAGATTTGAAATCATTTTCCGAGATGAGAGGGGAGGTCGTGGCATCATGAAACGGATTTGTATGCAGCTGAGAATGAGGTACATTAATAATTACCGGATCATCTTGGATGCTTTGTGATTTTTTCCTTTTGTAGTGGACACGTTAGAAATATCCATTGGCTTCTAGAGGCTTCTTCCCTGTTAATTAGAAAGTCCACAACGAAGAGTGATATTTGATGAAAATTACAGTTGATAGAAATAGATAAGAAAATGAGAGGAAATCGCAAGCGAATAGAGGCAACTAAAATTGATAAATGGCAAGACCGCCCCCAGGTCTGGGCTATGCTGCAAGCAACAAAAATGACTGATTTTATGGAGAGAATGAAAGAGAGAGGACCAAAAATCACAAGTATTTTAAAAAGGGATGAAATAAGGACACCTTGACCATTGGCAGTTGGAAGGTCAAGGTGAATGAGACCATGATTGTTGAGGCTATGGGTCTACCGATGGACGCCATAAAATTCTATAGGGATAGGAAGCTGTCAGATGCTGTAGTGAAGAAATTCCCTAAGGAAGAGGAGGAGAAAGCCAGGCTGGTGAAGGGAAGTCACACTTACAACTCCCCTAAGGTAATTAAGATGATTTGGCGATGGGTTTTGTTTGCAATTATGGAATTTATTACTTTAGATGGGAGATTTACCAGGGTTTACAATTATCATTTTGTTATTCCCAACCATTTCCGGTATAAGGATAAAATTTCCATCCCATATTATTTTTGTGCCCTAAATGCTGGGATAAAGGACGCTATCTCCAATCCAAAAACCAATCCTGCTATGCATGAGGGTCTTATGGTGATTTTGTATAATCACATCAAGAATACCATGGTTCAATTAAGCATTGCAGAGGTTTCTGAGTCGGATGAGGAATTGGATGACTCAAATGATGATGATGGTGAAGGTTATGACACTAAGGCTGATGTTGAGGATGACCCCCATATTGCTAGGTCGAGCAAGCTAAGAAGAAAAATAGGGCAAGAGGATCAGAGAAGAGCATCAGCCAGAAGCAAATAGAAGGGCTAGGATGATGAAAGTTGGTATGAGGAGGAAGATGAGACTGAAGGTGATATGGAGATTGATAGTGAGGAGGTCCAAATCCTCTCTAGCTAGAAGCATAAAGGGAAAACTTTGAAAAATGAGGATGTGGGAGCTAAGAGTCATTCGCCCTTCTCGACTAGTTCTAAGGATAAGGGCTTGGCTGGGGAGGACACCTTCATGAAGGATGCTAAGAGTGCAGATTTGAAGGAGGTGTGTTTGGAGGTGAATTTGGATCCCGCAAGAGACAAGGCCCAAGATGGCTCCCATCTGGATATTGACCTATGTTTCAAAAATGGCACAGGTAACTTCAACAAGGTTATCCTCTAGGTTCAGAAGGAAATAACAAGCATAAAAGAGAAACAAACCCAAGAAGCCAGCAAAATTGAGACCTTAGAAGCTATAGGAACTTGTAAATTTAGCTCCCTCCTTAATTATTTAAGTGAACTTACCAAATAAATCAGTAATGTTGAGGAGATCATTGATGCCCAACATAATAGCTTCCAAATCTTGGAAAACAGAGCTAGACCTACTAGAAAAAGGCTAGAAGGGGTTGATAATATGCTCAAAAAGATTGGGGAGTAGAGTCATAAGATCTTAAAGGCCGCCTCCGAATGAATGAAGGTTCTTATCAACAATCTTGATAGTGATCAAGGGGAAAAGACCTCTGGGGACACCATTGACATTAAGGAAGACACCCATGAAGATAAGGAAACCAATCATGGTAGAAGAACTCGTGCGAGTACCAGAAAAAAGAAAAGCCAAAGCATGGAGATTGAGGAAATTAAGCGGAATGCTGAGAACATGGAGCAACTAGAGTTGGAAGCTGCTGAGCTGCTTAAGAACTTTACCTAGCCTTGGTTTTTTTTCTATAGGGCCTGTTTCCTATTTTGTTGTCTTTTTATTGGTAGCCTTTTGTTTGCTGGTCAGCTATCTTTTCTTTGTGTATTGGCTCTTTCTTTTTCATAGTGCTTTAATGCTAGCTTTTGATCTAATGTTGTAATGGGTTTTACGGGCCCATCAAAACCTGTTTTCCCTTAATCAAAAACATTAAATATAACCCTAATTGACCCCTAATGCTAACCCTCTTTAAACCCTAATCAAACATTAACCCTAACCATAATTAATCTCTAACCTTCACCTTATATAAATCCTAACCGTAATTTAACCCTAACTCAAATATTTATCTTATAACTATAACTTTATCCTAGCCCTAACTCTTATTGAACCCTAATCTAATACTACCCTAACCCTAACCTTACTAATCTAATATTAACAATAATAATATTCAAACCATAGTCATGATTAAGTCCTAATCCTAACCTTATTTTAACCCTAACCCTAACTTGAAGATTTCTCTTAAAACCCTAATTTTACCCTAACCCTGTTTGAAACTCTTATCTCTAATTTTAATTCTAATCTTAACCCTAATTGAACTATAACATAAACTCTATTTGAACCTTAACTAAATCCTAACTTAATTAAATCATAGGCCCTAACTCTAACACTAACTAAACCCTAACCATAATTAAACTCTATTAATAACATTAATTGAATATTAATCCTAATTTAAATGAACCCTAACTTTAATACTTATTAAGTCGCAAATCAAGTTGAACAGTAACATTAATCTTAGTCATAACCCTTATTGAAACCTCGCCCTAATTTAACCCAAATCCTGATCCTATGTCTAAGTCTAATCATAACCCTAACCTTAACCCTAGTCTAATATTGAATTTAACCCTAATGCTAACCTTCTTTAAACCTTATCCTAACATTGATCCTATTGGTATTTTGGATATGCTGCATTAGTTTTGTCATTAATGTCAACAATTATCCTTCTAGAGATCTACATTGTTGTTTTGGCACTATGGTTATATTGGTTTACTGTTGAACCGACACATTGTGTTTACTGGCAAGGTCAGTGACTTATGCACAGTCATCGGTATATGCTCACTGGCATGATTTATGGTTCATCGACACTGATGATGACTTGTTATCATCTGGAGATCACTTGATTATGTTGAAGACATGGTTTGGATACTTGGTTTTGGTATTTTGGTTATTGGTCTAATCGGGTTGACATATTTGTTGTTACCGACAGATTGGTCTAGGTTATGGACACATATACATTATCTATTCTAGATCAGCATGACACGTTATGGAGATGATTTATTTATTGGATATTGTTGTAAATGTATTGAGCCGACATGATGCATCGCATCAAGACTTATTTATAATTGATTTAATTGTAATATTCTTAGTGAGCCGACCTACACATTTGGTTTTAGGTTTTGTATATATGTATGATCTCATTTGTGAGATAAACATATGATATGGTTATGGTATGGTATTGTAACATGGTATGTGTGAATATTGAAGATCATATGAGCAAACCATAGAGAAGGTTCAAGGAAGGTTTGAAGGTGTTTATCAGAGCATAACTGGTACTGAATCTAGCATTGGAGATGCTATTTTGAGCAATACATTATTCTAGGATTTAACCATCCTACTGTAGTCATTGCGACTCCCATTTGAGAAGTGTGCTCTAGGCGGTTGGCCTTTCTGCATGTGTAGACCCCATTTGTATACACATACTATCTGCAGTAGTATCATTTGATTGTGGGTAAGGTTTCCCACCATGGTTTTTCCCCTTAAAGGGTTTCCATGTCAAAAATATATGTGTTATGTGTTGTGGATGTTGTTTCTCTTTCCATTTCATGCATTAAGTCTCATCGGTATTGATATTAACTGCTAATCTGTTAAGCGACATTAAGTTTGGTTTACCGGTATTAAGTATTAAGTCTGATTAAGTTATAATTGGGTTGAAATTCATTGACAACTAATTCACCCCCCCTCTCAGTTGCCCTTCCGGTTCCTAATAGATCCTAACCCCAATTTAATCCTACCCCTAATTTTAGCTACAACCCTGATTAAACCCTAAACATAGCCATGATTCAACCCCATTTGTAATTGAAATATTTCTCCCTAACTCATCCCTAATCTAACATTAATCCTATTTGTAATTGAATCCTAACCTTAAAATTAACCCTAATCTAATATTAACCTTAATGCTATTGAAACTTTATTCTTAATATAACCCTAACCCTAATCACAATTTAACCATAGTTCTAACCCTAACTCAAAGATTTCTTCTATAATCCTAATTGGTACCTAATCCTATTTAACCCTAGCCCTAACAATAACCCTAATTGTAATGGCAACCTTTATTCTAATTTTAATCTTAATAACCTTGAACCTAAACCCTAGTTTAAACTTAATGCCAATTATAACCTTGATCCCAAACTTTATTCTATAACTTTAACACTAACCCTAAATCTAAGCTAATGATGTAGGACATTCATTAAATTTTCTCTACAAATTTATTAAAAAGGTAGTCATCAAACATAATATTTAAAATTGAATAAAAAATATTTTTTTGGAATATTTACAATTAAATATAATATCTTTAAATTGTATGTCCTAATTAAATTAGATAGTATAATTGTTTAAGTTCAAAACTATTAGTTAATAATTTTTGTAAAGCAATTTATATTAAATTATCTAGAATAATGAATAACTATTTCATGTGTACTCAATGTTTTTATTTATTTTTGTTTAAAGAAAAAGTAATTTCCTTTATAGAAGTTATTAAAGATAGACATCAAACATAAAATTTAAACTTATATATATATATATATATATATATATATATATATATATATATATATATATATATATATATATATATATATATATATATATATATACTATCTAATTTTGAAGTTCAAAAAATTTAGTTTCATTAAGAAAATTCTATTAATTTAATAGTATAATTAATAACTAACTAATGCATAATCAATGCAAATTTAATATCTAAAATTAAATATAGTCTCTATGTGTGTCCTAATTGAATTAAATTGTATAATTTTGAAGTTCAACAAAATCAATTAAAAAATTATAGACACCAAATCTTTATGGCAAAAATGATTCAGAAGCACAAAGTGATAACCATAGACACAAGAGTATCTACCATCAAGAGTAACATATTGCATGAAAACAAACAAAACCCATCTCCATACCTTTTTATCACCTTTGGTGAGTAGTAGGTCTTATTGGATTTCACGAACTTGGTTTTCTCAGACGACTCCTTCGAGAATCGCTTGATAGAAGCCTTTGTAAGCTTTTTGTCTCTGTAAAAATTTCTGCCTCCCATCGGCATGCCAGTGACTTCCGTGATCATCCCTTCATCAATTTCAACCTTTCTTCCTCCTATGGTAATTTTTTCGTCTTTCCAATTCTTCTTGAAAATTCTGGTAAGGGTAGGATTTTTCCCAACAATTCTCTCCATATACTCTATCATCTTGGTCATTTCAAGAATAGCACATGCCTTCGGCTTATCTTTCCTTTCATTATAGGAGAGTGACTCAATTCATTTCATGCTACCTCCCATGGTGTTAGCTAATAAATTATTCCTTTCCTTCACAATGCAGAACAGGGCAAAAACAAAGATCAAAGTGTAGAGTAGGAAGGTCTTCAAAATAGAAATGGGCAGCCACAAAGCATGTGGAGTCTTGTCTGCATTAAATGCCATCTCAATCTTCAAGCACAACTATTTCCGATAAATTATGGCCTTTTTCATTGATAAGTACGTTGTCATTATTCCTTATCACTCCCTCATAACCATGCACTCTATCATAAATGAGGAAGGCACAAGCCTCATGAGGAAGATCTAGGTCACCTCTCCAGCTCATCATGTGATCAGCACGGACAACAATGTTGGCTTCCTAATCAGCCATAGTGTTGATTTCTCTATAATTGTGAGACACAACACATTGCTCAAAAGACTTAATTATCTCCTGAGATTGAGATATGATATTTTTTATGGTCCATGATGGGGAGGATAGACCCAATGAACAATATTGTTAGAATCTCCCTTGAGCCAGGCTTTACTAAATCCCAATGATTTAACAAGGGCAAGGGTTTGGTAGGTAGCCATGGCCTTGGCTAAGTGGTTAATCTGACATCCCATGGGGAGTGCCACCAATGCAATAAAATAGCCTACCTCATTTCTTATCTCTCCCCCACACCCAGCTGGGCCTAGGTTTTCCTTGGCCACCCCATCAAAATTAGCTTTGATCCAACCAGTTGGAGGAAAAGACCAGTTACTACTTTCTCTCTTATTTTTCTTGTCATCTTTGTCTATGGAAGAAGAAACATTCCAGTTTTTGAAGAAGTCTGAATCATCCTTGCTCTTGAAAAGAAGAGGCTTCCCATCAACTTTCAAATTTTCCACAATGGCCCGCTTAATTTTAGTAGACACCACTTCAAGAGAGGAGTAGGAGTCTTTGAAAATCTTGTTGTTCCTTTCTTTATAGATTCCCCAAACCACATGAGGTACAGTGAGGTCCCCTAGAAATTTGATGGATTTGTTGAAGGAAAGGCATCTCCAACTAGTGAAATATTCTTGAATAGAAGTAGGAAAGACCCAATTCAGATTCCAAAGCTGCAAAATCTATGACCAAATAGCATGGGAGAAGGGACATTGGATAGTTATATAGTTAACATTCTCTTCCTCATTATGGAAAAGGTAACACCAATTGGGTAGATGGAAGCCTCTTTTGCAAAGATTATCACTGGTGAGGATTTTATTTTGTAGAAGGATCCAAAAAATATATTGATCTTGGGAGTAAGACCACTAATCTAGGCTTTAGACCACCAAGGGGGAGGTTCAAGAGATTGGGACATAAAAAAAAATCAGAGGCAACTGAATAACTACCAGAGGAAATTCCCGCCCAAATGATTTTATCTTCAGGCAGAGGGTCCATCAAAATAGAACTAAGCAAAACCTTAACAGGGTTGAGGGTTGGGTCTATGGAACTCAGATTCACCCAGTGATTATCCCTTTAGTAATCAGCCACCTTGGTACCAAATTTGGCCTTGCACTAAGAGGTAAAGGGAGAAAAACAAACTTTATTGGAGAGGGGGGTCTCCAACAACCAAGAATACTCCCAAAAATTGACTTTTCTACCATTACCAATAGTCCATCTTTTACCTAATCCAGCGACCATTTTAGATTGGACAACATTGTTCCAAATATCAAAACCAGAAGGGGAATCATAGGAATTAAAAAAATATGTAATAGATGTCTGAGGTTGCATATATTTGGCTTGCTAGATTGAATCCATTCACTAGTTTTTCCAAACAATCTCTAGATTTGTTTGGCGAGAAGGGATTTATTAATGGTTTTTATGTTTCTCAGAACAAGGCCACCCAATTTGTTAGGTCTAAAAACTTTGTCCTAGGCTATCAAAGATATCATTTTCCTCTCACCTGTTGGCATTTTTGATGTTTATGTTGTGATTGTCATTGATGGACACACACTTGCATTGAGATCCACTTTATATGTATGATCTAGAGCTCAACCAGTAACTGTTCCAATTGGTATGTTGTATTCTAGTCTTTAGAATATTAGTGATTTTGTAGAATGCGTTTCCCGGTCTGAAGCGGCATGTCGACCCCAAGCGGTTCATAGATCTCAAGCGGTACGAGGGAGCTAAGCGACACAACACATTCTTACCTGTCTTCATTTGTCAAACTGGAAATCGGTATTTTGTATGAACTGGTAATACTCTGTGATGAGTTACCAACCGGCATTTTGTGATGAGTTACCAATCCATCGTTTGTTTGACGGTGCCGACACACTAACGGTGCTTTTTGTGTCATGTTACAAGAATATGTCTAGATGCATTGAACCTAGGAAATTGTAAAGTAATCCTATTGGACCGACATGAAATTAGATTCCTTTAAAAGGACATCATGTCTAGGGTTTTAGGTTGTTGCTGAAAGGGTTTATGTTGTGCTAGGGTTTAAGGTGGTTGATGAGTTGTTGTAAGAGCGATCTTATCTGAGAAGATCAAGTTGTAACAAAGTGAGACTTATAGAAGACTGAAGTAATGTTGGAATGCATTAGAAGTGAGCTATCAAGGATCTAACCAAGCAGTTTGTGCTACCTGATAGATCATATACTTGTTGATTACTCACATCTTTGACAAGTCTGTAGCCCTTAACCGGGTAGGCCCAAAAGGCTTTTGTAAAATCCTCTAACCAGGTGGTTCACCTCTGTGAATCTAAAATCCTCTAGCAAGGTAGTCCTTAATCGGACTTATCTCCTAATAGAGATTGAGATTCCTAATAGGATCTGTTTTGGTGAAGAACATTGTATGACCTTAACTGGTCTGGCCTTAACCAGTCTGGTTTCTATTCTGCAGATAGTGACTTGTGAGTTCCATCTCACTATGGTTTTTCCCATTTGGGTTTCCACGTCAAATATCTTGTGTTATGGTTGTATTGCTTTTGTGGGTGAATGCTTTATTTGCATTTTGGTTTGTATGTGTGATAACCGGTCTGTCTGTTAAACTGTTTTACCGGTTTATCTTCAGACTATTTAAGTGTTTAAGTACTGAGGTTTTTGGCATACTAATTCACCCCCCCTCTTAGTATTTATCAATTGGCATCAGAGCCAACCTTTCTATAAGTTTAACCACTTGGAAAGAGATATGGGGGAATACACCTTGAGGGAACTTACTCAATGGCTCACTCAGTCTGAGCAAGCCTTTGATGATCTTATGGTCAATACAAGGCATCTCAAGCAAAAAGGAGAGAACATGCAGAGAGGCTAATGGAGCTATCTGAAAATAGTTCTGAAGATGAAGCAAATATGGAAGCCATGATTGCAGAAGTAAATAAGCTGAATGATTCAAACTCCAATCTGAGAAAGGAGTTAGAAGGACTAACTATCCGGTTTAGTCAAGAGCTTGAGAACCAAAGGAAAGCTGAAGATCTGGTAAAGGACAGAGATCATGAGATCTCCAAGTTGAAACAAGAGATTAGTGCACTAACTGCTCACCTTCATGAGAGCAGACTGGAAAAAGGAGTACAAGATGAACTGAACTTAGCCATCTCTAAAAATGCAAGCCTAGTGGAGGCAAATACTGCTATTTCCAAAGAACTCTCTGAGTCAAAGGAAATACTTGCTAAGTTCAACAAAAGCACTGTTAAGCTAGAGAAAAAGCTTGAGTCATCAAGACCGGTAAAGAATACCAATGGACTTGGTTTCTCTAGAAATGAGGAAGGAGAATCCTCAGGAACAAATGCTGAAGCATCAAAGAAGCAACTGACACTCAAAGGAAAAGGTAAGCCAAAATTCAAACCTGTTTGCTTTAACTGTCTTAAAGAAGGACACACTGCCAATGTATGTAGGAGCAAAGCCTACAATAATTTTCCTTACTTTATTAACAATGTACCTAGCTCCAATAAGTTCAATGGTCATTGTTATGCATGCAACAAGTTTGGGCATAGAGCATTTGAATGCAGGTCTGTGATGAACAACACCGAAAGATATCCTCAGAGGACCCAAGGAGTTGGTCCTGAACCTTTTGTAAACCGGAACTACAACCGATTTAATGTCTTCAATCATGAGTCAAGAAGCGGTAGCCATCAAGCGGCAACCGGATGGAGAGAAAACTATTGGATTTGTCATAGTCATGGTCACACTGCTGCAACATGCAAAAGGAAGAATGGAAACATGAACAATGGACCTTGGAGAGCACCTGGATTGGTTTGCTACCACTGTAACAAACCGGGTCACATTGCAAGATTCTGCAGAAGCAGAAAGAGTATATCTGATGATATACCAGTCACTTAGGAAGGACAAATTGATGTTCAAATAGTTCAAGTGGACATGAACAAAACTTGGAGGAAGAAACCAACAATGTTGGAAGAGGAACCAGTTTCTGCACCTAGTGTGGAAATATCAGAACCGGAAAACTAAGCTCCAAAAAGGCTTAGGGGGAGCAAATGGAAAAATATTTTCGATCCCCTGGTTTACATCGGTAAAATACCTTAACCGATATGTGATACCTATCACTTGGCAGAAGACCGGAAATGGTAAAAAGGAAAATTAGGGTTTCGCCCTAATAGAGGAGCATTAATGGTGGTAGGTGAGAGACATGTATAAAAGCATATTTCAAATCATTTCTCACTATCTGTTTTCGAGCGAAGAAAAGTTTTTCAAAGTTCAGAGTGAAGAAAAGGCGGTTTGAGCTGAGATTTCAAGGAATTAATAATCTTGAAGGAGATTCAAATTCAGTCTGCAAACGGTCAAGTGGAGAACACAAAGCGGTGATTTGGCAACTGAAGGACTGTGGAGTGAAGGAGAATCAGGAAGCCCTAAGTTCACGTTTTAAAAGTAATTTTCGTGTTTTTAAAATACTCTACAATGGCTTCCGCATCTCATACCAATTCTAGCAAATCCATTGAGTCAGAAAGTTTCATTCAAAGGAAGTCCAAATATAATGCCCTATCACAAGTTTCGGCTGGAGTAATAGTAGAAGAGGGAATCTCTAACTATATTGATTGCAAAATTGAAGACCTAGGGTCTTTGGCTATTCACACACAGTTAGGTTTATTTTGTGGCAAGAATAAGAAAATCAAACCAGAATTTAGTATCCTAGAGAAGAAGAAACTCCATAATGCAGTATACTTTCTGGAAGACTTTATAGAGGATCATATTAAATTCATTTTGAGTAGAGTCCATGGTGACAAGATGTACCTAGAGAGGACGCATGATATCATGCCACAGGAAATTCATGTAGTCATCGATTTCTGCAACATAGGGGAAGTGCCAGCCCTAAGAACGGTAAGCAAAATGGAAATGGCCAAGCTCACCGGTTCAACAAGTGACTAACGAGGTATGATAGTTAATCCTATCAAGGATGATCTGGTGAAGTACACCTGCATGGTGATAGGCTACAGAACATTCTCAGCCAGCAGGATTAATTTTGTATCTACTGTAATGGTAAATGCCGCTTATTGGATGATTAAAGAGGATGCATCTTTTGACTTGTGCACCGGCATGCAGAGGCAACTCCTATCTAATCTGAAGTCGATTAAATAGGATAATGCACTAAAATTCAAGTTCGGACAACTATTGGTTGGGTTGTTCTTCTATTTCCAAGGCTACTTTCCTGGAGTAGGAGATGTCTAGTGGTCCCCTGACCAACCGGTAACCAAACAGATCAAGGAAAGCATTCAAGCTATCGGAACCGGTTACCCTGATGTACTGAACAAGTATTTTGATGAGTTCAGAAGGAAGATGAGTCAAAGGGTGAGCATCTCAGGTGATATTGTTAAGAAATATCAAGATGACATCTGTTTCACCATCCAGGTGGACAAATGCTTAATGGAGGCTATTGAGCCTAGAATGGAAGAAGTGGAGCCAATGGGCTATGAGGTAATGAATGATATGCTAGAAGGGTATGCCTCAACCCTTATTGCCCCACCTCTTGATCCTAAGGCTAAGAGGACCAGAACCTATTTGGAGAGGATTGCACCAGCCGAGGAACCCTCTGATAAGAAAGGAAAAGAACCAGCAGCAAAGAAAGCAAAGGCAGTGCCTGCAGCATCAACACCGGCTACTACTGCAACTCCAAGAGTGACCAAGTGGTCACCTGCAAAGAAGAAACCGGTAGTGGCACCAGCTAAAGTCTTTGAAAGAAAAAGGAAGACTAAGTCAAATGAACCGGACTCTGAGGAGACTGAGTCTGATGAAATGCCAAAGAAGGCCAGACAGATAAAGAAGACAAAGAAGAATGAACCGACAACGTTTGCACCGGTAAATATCGATATCTCCTCATATAAACCTTTGACACATTGTCAAAGAATAGTAAAAAATATTAGGAGAAAATTACTTCATGATTTAGTAGATTATTATGATGATTTTAGTGATGAGGAGAAAGAAGAAGTACTACAGGAAATTATTATTTATTTGTGTAAAAATGACTGGTCACCATCAGAGATTAAATCTCAGACACTGGATTCATTATATAAGGCATTAGATAATAAATGGCGCATTGCCATAGAAAAAGAATAGGAGATTAGGGATAAAGTCTTTGCACAGTACTTTCTCGACCTCTCAAACTCAGAATTATTTGATGTATTGGACCAAAATAAAGGACTCTTCTTCACAAGGAGAAGAAGACTCTAGCTGTTGGAGGGAAGAAGTGATGATGTTGAAAAAGACACTCATCAGCATATGAATCATGCTATTCAAGCTCACAAAGCTCATATGACCAACCTGCAAGTGGAAAAAGAACCGGTCATATCCAAACCGGATGAAGTTTTTGATGAAGAAGGAAACCCCGTTGAAGAACCAATCAACACTATTGATGTCGATGCCCTGGAAATAGAAGATGTCACTCAGGATATACCTTCTGAGGGAAAAAAATAGGGGCAACAAGCCGAACAGGGCAGTGAGCAAGCCAAGGACACACAGGAAGTGGCTGAGGAATAGGCAGTGAAGAAGAAGAGGGATGAAGAGGAAGAGAAGAGGAAAGAGGAAGAGAAGAGGAAAGAGGAAGTGAAGAGAAAAGAGGAAGAGGAGAAAAGAAAAGATGAAGAGAAAAAGAAGCAAGAAGATGAGAGGAAAAATAAAGAAGAAGAGGAGAAGAGGAAGGAAGATGAGAGGAAAAAGAAAGAAGAAGAAGATAAGGAAGAAAAGAAGAAGAAGGAAGAGGAAAAGAAGAAGAAGGAAGAGGAGGATAAAGAAAAAGAAAAGCAGAAGGAAGAAGAAAAGAAGAAGAAGGAAGAGGAAGAAAAAGAAGAAGAGAAGAGGAAGGAAGGAGAGAGGAAAAAGAAAGAAGAGGAAGAAAAGGAACAAGAAAAGAAGAAGGAAGTGGAGAAAAAGAAGAAGGAAGAAGCGGACAAGGCAGCGGAAGCGATGAAGAGCACACAGATGGAGACTCCGAAGGCAACCGGGAGTCAAGCCAAACTGGCTGATATCTCCAATCCTATCAATCTCCAGTCTGCAAGTGAGTCAAAGCTTATGCAGAGCATCAAGGTTGCTCAAGAGCGCCTTGAAATCATACGAAGGAAAAAGGAGCAAGACATAATTCAAGCGGTTGTAGACACCCTTACCGATTTGATCCCTGGTACCAACCTTCCCACCACTGAATCATCACTAGCACAACTTAAGGTCCTATGTACTGTAGTGGATGATCAGGTGCAAAGCCTGGAAGAAGCAGCTGAGGCAAATGTCAAGAAAGAGCATCAAAAGGCTCTTAACATTGCTCTGGTGAAAAAGTTGAATGAACTCCGGTCTGAGCTTCTGAAAGACCAAAAGGATATAAGGAATGCTTTGGATGAGGGAAATCTGCTACTAAGCAAAATCTGTCAACCCCATCTATTCTGCGATGATGTGCTAGCCCAGAAGCAAAAGCTTCAAATGGACTTACAGTCTTATTTAAGCACATTTAAGCCACCTTATGATTCCTTTGCAACTTATAGGCAAACCGTTCACCAGTTTCAGATCCAGTCAGCCAAAATGGAGCAAGAGATCAGTACATGGTCTAGGGATTTGCAGGAGCTTCAACTGGTTTTACTTCCACGTCTACAAATTCTTCATAAGTGTTATCTAAACCTGGATGCCTTGATAGTTACATAGGAGATGAGCACAGTTGATGCCATGGAGGAACAGGTATCCCAGATGCAAATAGAGAAAGAAGTGGCCACCTCCCTACTTGAGTCCTAGTCTCTATCCTTGAAACAATTTTTGCAGGACTATAAATTAGTTTTTGACAAGTATTATTCCTTGTTGTCATAAACTCTTATTATTTTAATGGAAATAGGGTTGTTTAGTGGTACTTTGTCATTGTTGGCAAAGGGGGAGAAGTACTCTATCTATTTTGGAGTAGAATAGGGAGAAGTATCTGGCTTTAAAATTTTGATATATGTTTTGATATATGCTTTATGCTCTGATATCTCAATGTTTATACTCTATATGCAAAATTTCTATACATTGTATTGATTAAGGGATAGTGTATATGCTTAGGGGGAGCAATTTTGTTAATGGCATGTTTTTGCTGAAAAACACTTAGATGTCAAAATTTTATTTTTCTAAGTGTTGCCATCAATGCTAAAGGGGGATATTGTTGGCATTTTTGATGTTTATGTTGTGATTGTCATTGATGGACACACACTTATATTGAGATCCATTTTATATGTATGAGCTAGATCTCAACCGGTAACTATTCTAACTGGTATGTTGTATTCTAGTCTTTAGACTATTAGTGATTTTACAGAATGTGTTTCCTGGTCTGAAGCGGCATGTCGACCCCAAGCGGTTCGTAGATCTCAAGCGGTATGAGGGAGCTAAGTGGAACAACACATTCTTACCAGTCTTCATTTGTCAAACCGACAACCGGTCTTTTGTATGAACCAGTAATACTCTGTGATGAGTTACCAACTGGCATTTTGTTATGAGTTACCAATCCACCGTTTGTTTGATAGTGCTTTTTGTGTCGTGTTACAAGAATATGTCTAGATGCATTAAACCTAGGAAATTGTAATGTAATCCTATTGGACCGACATGAAATCAGATTCCTTTAAAAGGACATCATGTCTAGGGTTTTAGGTTGTTGCTGAAAGGGTTTATGTTGTGCTAGGGTTTAAGGTGGTTGACGAGTTGTTGTAAGAGTGATCTTATCTGAGAAGATCAAGTTGTAACAGAGTGAGAGTTATAGAAGACTGAAGTAATGCTGGAATGCATTAGAAGGGAACTATCAAGGATCTAACCAAGCAGTTTGTGCTACCTGATAGATCATATACTTGTTGATTACTCACATCTTTGACAAGTCTATAGCCCTTAACCGGGTAGGCCCAAAAGCCTTTTGTAAAATACTCTAACTAGGTGGTTCACCTCTGTGAATCTTAAATCCTCTAGCAAGGTAGTCCTTAATCAGACTTATCTCCTAACAGAAATTGAGATTCCTAACAAGATCTGTTTTGGTGAGGAACATTGTATGACCTTAATCAGTTTGACCTTAACCAGTCTGGTTTCTATTCTGTAGATAGTGACTTGTGAGTTCCATCTCACCATGGTTTTTCCCATTTGGGTTTCCACGTCAAATATCTTGTGTTATGGTTGTATTACTTTTGTGGGTGAATTCTTTATTTGCATTTTGGTTTGCATGTGTGATAATCGGTCTATCTGTTAAACTCTTTTACCGGTTTATCTTCAGACTGTTTAAGTGTTTAAGTACTGAGGTTTTTGGCATACTAATTCACCTCCCCCTCTTAGTATTTATCATCCCCAACCCCTGACCAGAGGAAGGACTTTTGAATCTTTTCAATAGCATCAACAAATTTGGTCGGAATTCTAAACAGACAAAGCATACATAGGAAGACTCTGGAGGGAGGATTTTAATAATTGGATTTTCCCCACTTGGCTCAGAAGGTCCCCTTTCCAGCCGGCCAATTTTTTGTGGAATCTATCCACCAAGCTACTCCAAAACGTCTCAGGGGGATTTTTGCACAGAGGGAGACCGAAGTAGATAGAGGGGAGCAAGCTAATATGATAGTCCAAAATTCTAGAAATTCTTCCTTGCCTATCTTTGGGAGTTTTGAGGAAGAATAGGGATCTTTTCATCTAGGTAATCAGTTGAACCCGTGGCTTGGAAATAGTTGACCAGAGCCGTGGCTTGGCGATAGTTGACCAGAGTTGATTTTAGGGTTCTGGCTTCCTTGATAGTAGATGCACCCATCAACAAATTCTTGATGGGAGCATATCATGTCAGCCGACGATGGTCTGGCATCTTTCAGTTGACCTTCAAAAACAAGTTTGCTAATATATATGTCTAGACTTTTAGCCGAGATAATAAACAAAATAGGAGATATAGGATCCCCTTGTATGAGACCCCTTGAAGACTTGAAGAAGGGGGTAGGAGAGCCATTGACAATAATCGACAGTCGGGGAGTAGAGATGAATTGGGAGAGCATCTGAATCACTCTCTCACAAAATCTGAAAGTTTTGAGGATTCTAAGAAGAAAGCACCAATCCACCCGATCATAAGCCTTCGACATGTCAAGTTTCATCAGGAAACCTTGGTTTTTAGAGACTTCCAGGGAGTGAATAACCTCATGGACCGATATGATTGAATCCACAATCTTCCTTCTAGGAATGAATCCGGTCTATTGTGGAGAAATGATATCTAGAAGAATTGAGAACAATCTAAGGGTGAGAATCTTAGATATAATCTTGTAAAAGGAATTGCATGGACTAATCGGTCTGAAAAGATCCATAGAGTCAGCTCCCAAGGTCTTACGGATAAGTACCAAAAATGTGGCATTGATTTCTTTCAAAATCTACTTAGATCCAAAGAATTATTTAACACCCTTAACAATGTCCTGGCTAATGATGTACCAAAACAACTAAAACCATAACATCGAGAAGCCCCCCGGGCTAGGGGATTTATTACCTTCAAAGGAAAAGATAGCTCGCTTGATCTCAACATCAGAAGGGATACCAGAGAGAAATTTATTCTGGTCTCTCTCAATCATCTTTGGGATAGCAGCACGGAATAAGTCTTGGGAACTTTAACCCAGATTGCAATCGGCCGATAAGAGAGACGAGAAGTAGGATCTAGGTTCCTTTTTTATTTAATCTTCCTCAAAGGACAGAGTCCCCCCTATGGACATTTTTGATATTCTATTGGCCGCCTTGTGTTTCATGGTAGTCATATGAAATAATCTTGTATTCTTATCACTTTCCTTAAGCCACAAAGAACGGGAGTGTTTCTTTCAGAATATCTCTTCTTTTTTAATGATATCATGATACTTAGATAATATCTCATTCTCAGAAGTGATAGAGACCTCACTATACCCATTAGCTTAGATTTTGGCCGAAATATCCTTAAGATCAATCTAGATCACAAATTTAGAGGCAAAAATGTCACCAAAAACTTCCTTATTCCATCTCTTAACCTTTTCCTTCACATGCCTTAAATATTTGGCCACCCGAAACATGGTAGATCCCTCCACCAAAATGTTCCACCAATATTTAATAGCTTCCTCAAGCTTGGGGTGGCTCATTCACATATTTTCAAATATGAAGGGGAAATTTCTCCTCCCAGAGACGGGGTCTACCACAAAATAAATCGGATAGTGGTCCAAGCCAATACGAGGAAGCACATTTAAGGAACATATGTAATGATTGAACCAATCATTAGAGATAAGGGTCCTATCAAGTCTCACCTGGATAAGATCGGAGTGATTTCTTCTATTAGTCCAAGTATAATTAGCACCTTGCATATCCATATCATGGAGCGCTTGATTATCAATGAATTTCATCAAATCCGTCCTACTATCAAGATGAGAAGGAATTGCCCCAAATTTCTCATTCTCCTTGAGGGGAGTGTTAAAGTCTCCCATCACCAGCCAACCTTTAGAATTGAATTGAGTTCTGATAGAATCTAACTTTTTTCCAGAATCTACTTCTTCCAAGTTTAGAATTTGGGGCATAGATATTAGATAAAAGCCAAGTATTCCCATCTTTAATGTGATGAAATCTAACAAAAATCATATTATTGTCAAGCCAAACTAGATTCCCCTGGACATGGTGAAGGTTCAAAAAGAGAGAAATGCCTCCAGAGGCACCATCCGAGCTACCTCCAAAAACCCCACAGTTCTTAAACACTTTAATTTTTTCCACTTTATCCTTAGGCATTTTAGTTTCTTGAATCAAAACAATATCAGGTTTATGATCCCTGACTAAGTTCCTGAGAATCTCTTGTTTATGTAGACCATTAAGTCCCCAAATGTTCCATGAAATAATCTTCATATTCATTTAAAAGACCATACCTCATGGATGGTCAATTGGGTACCATCCTTTATATTTTTGCTGGCTTCCGACTCCCTCATTTGAGTAGCTGATCTCCTTTCTGGCATTGCTAGATTTGAACCCACATCATCTTTGGTCATCCCTCTAGTTTTCACAGGAGTAGTCTGGGGTGTAGATTTGGGACCCTTTTTTCCTGCCCGCTTTTTCTCTGTGACATTATTGATCTAGGTTTCATCATCCATAAGGTTTCGGGTAGGGGTTTTTTGTAAAGCATTAGATTTTCCTTCTTCATCTACCCATTTAGAGCTTATATTGAGAACATAAGTTGTCAGTGACAACGAAAAAGTGGATTTAACATACTCAAAAGACTTATGGGATTTTGAAGAGGAGTTTCCACCAAGAATATTGCATTGTTGGGCATCTTCAAAGCTAGGATAAGGCTCCTCATTATTCAAGTCCTTAGAAACAAAGTTAGAGTCCTCCTCCATATTGTTAGCTTGCAGAACAACATGGATTTCACCTTCCTCTAGGTCTTCATCCTTCTGCTCATCATAGTTGGGGCAAGGCTTTTCTCCTTCATCAGATCTGGCCTGATCGCCTTTGAAATATTCCTTCTTTGATTCCTCGGTAAAAACCATATTACCATTTTCCTTCTGATCAAAGGTATCAAGAATAATGGCATTCTGGATCTCTGCTTCCTTCTTGTTAGTATTTTTAGCTTTCCACTGCAACCTCTTATCTTTTTTCGCTTTATCCTTTTCAACTTGCAGGGGGCATTTCTTGGCAATATGTCTAGCTTTTTTGCAATGAAAACACGCAAATGGAATGCTCTTATATTCTAACGATTGGATCCATTTCAAAAGCCTAGAGTTAATCTCAATGGAGAGAGGCATATTCGTTCCTTGAGAGACACCCACACAAGTTCTTGCATAGGTAAGTCATCTTCTGGTTGTTGTAGTGGGATCAATGGAGTGGAGTTCACCAAAGGAATAGGCCAAACCATTAAAGACATCTTCAACCCAAAATTCTAGGGGTAGACCCAAGAGTCTTACCCAAACGGTGGCCTGAGAAAAGAAGGGAGCATTAAGATCCAACAATGGGAACCACTTCTGAAATGCCAAAGCAGTTTTCCCAATCACCCAAGGACCACCACAAAGAATCTTAGTCATATCTTCTTCATAGAAAAGTTGAGGGAAACAGCCCCTTTTGGCATAATTGTTATTCCACCTGTCCCTTAGGTCTAGGACCCAGAAATTTATCGACCAGAGTCAAGGCCATCAAAGCAATATTGTGCTCAATCACCGGAACTAGGACTTCAATATAAAATTTCCCTTTCTTAGGGTCGGAAATATTGCGTACCTAAGGGAGAGAAGACTTCTCGCATAGTTTGACGTCAAACAAAGAGGACCAAGGGTGAGATGTGTCCACTCGATTGGGCCCCTTTCTTGATAAATCTCCATCACGTCCTATTCCCCCTCCACTCGGATCCAAGGGTTTGTCACCCCCTTGTGGGTCCCTGATGACTAGATCCTTTGCATCCTCCTCAGGATCTGCAGTCTCAGAAGCTTCATGTGATCCATCCTTACCACTAGCATCCTCTATTGCAAGGCCAACATAGGGTTTCCTTCCTAAAGAAGAATTTGAAATTCCTCTCCGCATCTCCGCTATATTATAATTATTTAATATTGGGTTAAGATATTTAAAAAGAGAAAACTTAGTACCCAATATTAAATGTGGGGTCAAGTGTAGTTAGCACATGGTTTAACTTTACCACTAGTTGTTTTTGTGTGAGATTTTGTCTATAAAAGCAAGCACATGTTTAGTGGTTAAAGTTGGATGGTGGTTTTAGATTATAATTGTATTGAGTCATTTGGAGGATTTCATTTGTGAAGCATGACATGGGATGTGTGGATTCATGCTTGGATACATGGGAATGCATTGGAGGGATTGATGGTTCGAAGGAATTCACTGTAACTCTATGTTTCTTTATGCCTGATTAATGTGATGTAGTATGGATGCTTTTGGAGGTGGGTTTTTCCCTCATGAGGGTTTTCCTAGGGTACATATTCTCTTATCTTATGGATTTCTATTTTGATCTTTGCATTATGGTGATTTTGTAAACTTGTATGCATGCTTTTCTCTCATGGGTTATGTAGGAAATGGATTAAATGTATGTAGGTTTAAAGCACTATTTCCTAATAAATAAAACTTAAGGGGGGGGGGAGAGAGAGAGAGAGAGAGAGAGAGAGAGAGAGAGAGAGAGAGAGAGATTCTAAAAAGACTTAAGTAGAGAGAGAGGTTCTATAAAGGCTTAAGTAGAGAGAGAGGTTCTATAAAGACTTAAGTAGAGAGAGATAGACTAATTTCAAAAAAGATTCTTTTTAATGCATCAATTCCAAATGTTTGATAATCTAAGATAGTGCAAACACACTCATTTAGTTAAATAATAAATAATAATTAAAATAAAATTATTAAATAAAAAATATTTATTTAATCAAATAAGGACAATTTTAGGTACATGATATATGTAAAATAAAATAGAATTTAAGTAAATATGAATACATGCTTCATATCATTTCATTCTTTGTTCTTGACATCTTTGCTCCATCTCAGGTGAATGCTTCCTTGAAGCCTTATTTTCCCTTTTCTTTGTATTTCCCATGTCCTTTGAAATTATGGCCCTTAAAAATTTCACACAAAAAGAAATCACCTTAAAATTCCTTCTCTCACAAAAAATGTGAATTAATTTTCTATTTTGTGTTTAAAAAAATGAAAAAAACATCTATGTTTATGTGGAAATGTTTAATAAAAAAAAAATTATGTCAGCTTCGTGTTTGAACGAATATTAGAAGTTAAAAAAATTCATGTTCATATGAACATGTCTGTAACAACAATGTTTGTGTTGGATGTGTTTGTACAAACTTGTGTTCAAGCAAACGTTATGGGGTTTGAATGAACCCCCTTCATTCGAAGGGGTGTTCGATCGAACCCTTTTTATATGCATCTCTCCCCCAAACTTTATAAATTTATGCATATTTTTGGTCTTCAAACCTTTGGTTGAAGGCTCAAATGGAACACTCTTGACAACCCACAATGCAGGATGGTAGTCCTCGAAGCAAGCTTTCCAATTACTAAAAATTTATTACATATTGAGTTTATTATGAACTTGTTTTTTAAATTTTACTAAACATCTAGGTTTTTTAGTGAACATCAACTTCTTTGTTCAATGCATTTGGAAAAATAGTAAACTAATTCATAATTTTTTTGAAAAGTATCTATGCCCTAGGTATTGATGTCCTCTTTCCAACCAAAAAAATAATAATTGAATTTTGATATATACATAACAAGTTATGAGTTAAAACATACACCTATGTCTAAATTATAATTATTTCAACTTTAAAACTTAATAAAATAAAAAATATTCAACATATCATTATTATACCAATTACGTGCCTTAGGTATCGATGTTACAAACCTAAATTCGAAAGAATCAAGTTTTTATCATTTGCAGAAAAAAAAAAGTTATGTGTTATGGAATGCACATCACTCTTAAAAAATGTTGTTTGGTGTTAAAACTAGTTTTCAAAGGAAATGGAAAAATGAATATAAATTTCTTCAAATGTTTTTGAAAAAAAAAATATTTGGAATCTGTAGACAAGATATCACAAATCACTAGTTTTCATCATTTTAAAATTCTTAACAGTTTAAAAGTTATAGATGTCAGAAAGTGAAGATTTATTTCAAAATGTTCATTTAAATGTCAGTTGGCCAAAAAGTGTAACCCGCTATTGTGGGATCACCCGATAAGATTAATTAGGAGGACATGAGAGAGACGATGAAGGCTATTGAGGTGTTATAGAATAGTCAAGTGTCCCTTAAAAGAAAATTGGAGGAAGTAATGGCTCTAAACAATGAAATTTTAAAAAATAATTTAGCAACTCTACAGGCCATTCATGAAGAAATTGAAAAGAGGCAGGCAAGAAAGAAGTGGCATTGGATTCTTTCCCTACTACTAGTTTAGAGGCGTCAGTGTCTAAGGTGAAAAAAACTTTGGAGTTCCCTACTATCGTGTCTAGTAAAGGATCAAACAAGAGGCTATCCTTCTCAGATAAGGTGGAGGCTATGAACTAGGATTGGAAGATTGAAAAGCCCCCCACTAGGTAGGCCATCGGTGGGGTTGGGTCTATTGGATTTTTCCTTTATTTATCTATAGTCTAATCTAGTCTTTGGGTTTTATCGTGTCTGGCTTTTGGGTGTGTGGTGGGCTCTGTTCTTTTTTGGATAGCTAGTACTCAGGTTTTGGGTTCTCACTCTTGGTGAGTCCCATGGTTTCTCTCTTTTTTGATTAAGTAGTGGTTATGTAATGGTTTGGACCTCTACCAATTTAATCTAATTAGAACATAATTTGAACATAAAGTTGATACATTTGGAATTAGTGTAATCTAAATTTACAGTGGTAGATAGTAAACAAGAAATAATATTGTAGCTTCATGCTTATCCACACTAGATTGTAGATGCAAAAAAAATAGTAAAATCATAACTTTATAGAATTTTTTTATGCGTGGCTATAGAAAACCCTAGTAAAGAAAATCATGTAGTTATGGCTATTTTGTCAAGTAATGAACTATTTATGATCTATATAACTTTTTATGATTGGAAGATATTAAATTATTAAGATTGAAGCATGTAAGATAGAGAACCAACAAATGGATTTGATATATTTTAAAATCTTAGAACTATGATTAGAAGTTTGAATACATTTGTTTATTATTATGGTTTCTTCATTCAAATTTATCTTACATTTTGATTATAAGGTGCAATAACTTCAACCATTCATTGTCTGAATGACTAGTTGTTAGAAAAATATTACTTGAATATGTTATGTTCATGAGGAGATATGGGACATTCAAATTTATTTTGTGAGATAATTGATAATAAATTTTGTTATTAAATGATTATATATTTGTATTCTATTCTTTTTTAACTCAATTGCATATGCATTCAAATGCAATTCTTTTATAATTTCACATCTTTTTTTGACATTCAATATGCATCCTTTTTTAATAGATGATTTATGTTTGAATATAAGCTCTCCGAAATTCTAGATAGATATTTGTATAGCTTATACCAATTTGAAATATTAACAATGAGATCTATTCACATCAAGTCTGTAACATTTATCTTGATTAAAGATTACTGATTTAATAAAATATTTTTGATATGAACATTGATTGCATATTGACTATATAATATGACCCTTACACATCCTTTTGTGTTGGAATAAAGAATACTAATTAATAATAGTTGAAACACATAATGATATTAAATTTTGACAATTCATATTGTTGACTGTTGTTGTTTATGATTTTGATTTTTTTTAATTTTGAGACAAAAAACTCAAACAGAATCAAATATAAAATAAACAACAATTAGTTAAAAAATGTTAATTTTCAAAACATGGTTAATGGTGGGTCTCACTTAGTTAACTTCTTTACCAATTATAAGACTAACAAAACTATCAAGCTCTCTCCCTTAATCAAAATGTAATTACCTCTCTGCATATCCATATAATTTCAATTCATTACTATTTAATCTTTCTTATGCTTAACCAAAAATATTAAATATTGATAATTTCTGTAAATTTATTGTAATAGAAGTTAAGGTTTATTCTTAAATTATAAGATTGAAAAAGAATATTTATTCATAAAGTATAATTTTTTTAACAAATAGCTAATTAAGAAAAGGAAACTAGATAAACAATATTGCTGCACAATAGTACCTATCGTAAATCACATAGCAGTTGTTCTACAAATATGTAGGTAGGCTTTTTTAAGTGTCTATGCAATATATGGAATGCGCTTGATTAGATAGTTTTCTATTAACTATTAATTAAATTGCAAATCACAAAATGGATAGGCATGTCCCTTAGTTTAGGAAAGAAAATATATGTAAAGCTACATGATGAGCAATCAAACATATAAAAATATTTAAATTTTGTGCTTTTAGCATAAAAAATCATATAAAAATAGTAAATCATTATTTTTCAATACTCAATAGAGATTGAACTTCTTGAAAACTCATTAAGATAATAATGTTTTAGCCCATTCAATGTGGATATCTATATACTCCATAAGATGACATTTTAACTACACTCTCAATAATGAGATTGCTTATTCTTTTTCTTAGATACATCGCCATTAAGACCAAGGCAACTCCCATCACATAAAATACAAAAGATTTGTTACAATCATGAGAAGTTCCTAGCCTTTTTTAACCTTGGAGTGAGAAATCTCACTTTGCAAGAGAGTATATCTCTTTTAGATTTCTTATTGTTGTTCGTGTTATCACTGCAATCAATAGTGTTCATGGGGAGATGTGGGACATTCAAGTTTATTTCATAGGATAATTGATAATATTTTCTTTTATTAAATGATAATATTTTTTTTATTTCATTCTTTTTTACTCAATTGTATATGCGTTTAAGATAATTAATATGCAATTATTTTATACTTTCAGATACATTTTGGACAATCAATGTGCATACTTTCTTTATGGAGGACTTATATTTGAATATAAGCTCTCCAAACTTCTAAATAGATATTATTTCTATTTTATGCCAATTTAAAATATTGATTGCATCCATTAACTATATAATGTAATCCTTACACATCCTTGTATGGTGGAACAAAGACAACTAATTAATTGTAGTTGAAATACATAATGATTTTAGATATTCACAATTAATAAACAACAACAACAATTAATTGAATCCTATTATAGCTTTCAAAGTGATTATTGATGGATCTCACTTGATCGACTTCTACATCAAGTATAAGACTAACATAACGATCAAATTCTCTCCCTTAATCAAAATATAATTACCTCTTTGCATATCCATATAACTTTAAATTCATTACCATATAGCTTTTGTTGCACTCAATCAGAAATATTAAATATTAATAATTTCTAATAGAAATTGCAATAAAAGGTGAGTTTTTTCATCAATAAAAATATCGATAATTTTTAAAAATATTTTAATAAAAATTTCTATAATTACATTGCAAAAACTAAATATTTAGTCTAAGTATAATTTATTTTAACAATCAGTTAATTAAAACAAATATAAATGATAACTAGATAAACGATACTGCTTGCAATGGCACCTGCCTTAAATCAGATACCAGTTGTACTAGAAATATGTAGCTAGTTTTGTTTGGGAAAGCAAATATATGTAAAACTGCATGCTGAGCATTAACCATACTGAAATCTTCAAATTTTGCGCTTTAAACATAAAAACCATAGAAAACCAGAAATCACTGTTTTTTAATACTCGATACAGATTGAACTTCTTGAGAACTCATTAAGATGATACTGTTTTAGTCCATTCAACGTGGACATCTATATAGACCATAAGATGGCATTTTAACTGGACTGCCAAGAATGAGACTGCTTATTCTTTTGCTCAGATACATCGCCATTAAGACCAAGGCAACTCCCATCACATAACCTATACCCATACCCGCAAGAAATTTCCACTCATCCTCTTCATCATCTTCATCATGAGAGGCAGGCGGAGGAGCAAAACCAGATGATGAAAGGTTGAGGCATGTCGTGGGTAACGGTGATCCGCAAAGACAACTGTTGTTCCCAAAGGCTTCTGCATCAAACGTAGAGAACTGAGTGCCACTTGGAATTCTCCCACACAACTTGTTATATGAACAATCAATCTTAGCCAATGTTGAGACCGAACTCAGGCTAGAGGGGATCGTCCCTGAAAGCTGGTTGTGAGATATATCCAGAGTTTCCAGAAAACCCAGATTCCCAAAGCTCTCTGGAATGTGGCCGCTGATGTTGTTCCATGATATGTTCACGGAGAAAAGCCCATGAAGTGACCCTATTGACGATGGAAGCTCTCCTGTAAATCTGTTGTCCGAAAGGTCCAACAGTTTGTATCCCAGTACTTTCACCTCCCTGAACTTGCCCTTGTAATTGAAGTAAACGTCGATATTGTGGAAGAAGTATCGTTTGTAGGGTGGCAGATATAACCCAGAAGAATGCTGCATGCCTCTGATTTTTCCAACTTGTGCAGGTATAACTCCATGAAATCTATTCCCCGACAGATCCAGGACTTCCAGCTTAGATAACTGGGATATTCTCACAGGAACTGTTCCCCAAAGCTCGTTTCGTCGAAGAATCAAAACTCTTAGGCCCAAGAAATCCAGAACAATATGTGGAAAAGTTCCCGAAAGCAAATTTCCACCCAAGTCCAGAACAGACAGTCGAGACAGGCCCTGCAATGCTGAAAAAATATTACCTGTGAATTTATTGTTTGGAAGCATCCAGTAATTGAGATCTTTTAGAATCCTCAAATTTGTGGGAATAGCTCCAGAGAGACGATTGTAGCCTGCATTGAAAAGATTCAGAGATGTGCAGTTAGCTAAATCCGGTGGAAGAATGCCCATCAGCTGGTTGTTGGAGAGGTCTAGCAGTTGCAGGCTTGATAGACTCGTTATTGACCTAGGTATCTCACCGGTCACAAAGTTTGTGGAAATATTGAGGAAATTAAGATTAGTGCAGTTCCCTACCTCTGCTGGGATTGATCCCACAAACAAATTCTGCGAGATATCCAAGAATTTTAAGGACTGTAAGCTAAACCATTCTGGCGGGATGACTCCACTA
Source organism: Cryptomeria japonica (assembly GCF_030272615.1). Classification (NCBI taxonomy): domain Eukaryota; kingdom Viridiplantae; phylum Streptophyta; class Pinopsida; order Cupressales; family Cupressaceae; genus Cryptomeria; species Cryptomeria japonica. Next base: position 209,931,458 of record NC_081405.1, on the reverse strand, counting down.
AACATATTTTGTGCCAGGTTTATAAATTCAAGGCTGTCTAACGATGGAATCCAAGACGGAAGGGTACCTGAAAACTGGTTCTCACTTACCTCTAGAAGAATGAGGTTGTACTGGGTGGATATCCATGGCGGTAAGGGTCCACTTAGAGTATTGGCAGCCAATAACAAATGAATCAACTGAAATTTGGGTATAAATGTTTCACTTCCGCCGTCTGTCAATTGATTCTGATAAAGAAACAACAACATCAGTGACGAGGCGTTTCCCAGAGCATCAGGAACTCCGCCGGATAGCTGGTTATCAGAAAGATCAAGCAGAATCAAATTTTCTAGACCGCCAAAGGTAGTGGGGATCGATCCATTCAGATAATTGGAAGACATATTTAACGAGACAAGATTGTGGAGCTTTCCTAAAGTAGATGGAATGGAGCCGCTCAATTCATTGAACCCCAGATATATATACTGTACATTCGAAAGATTGCCTAAGGACGCCGGTGTTAAGCCGGTTAGAAAATTCTCTGAAAGACTTAAGGTCTTGAGAAGCGAAAGCCTACCGAGTGACCACGGAATGGGTCCACCCAGAGAATTTCGGTAGAGAAACAGATTTTCCAAGCTGGATAAATTGCCGAGCTCTTGAGGAATGGAGCCTGTGAGTTGATTTTCAGAAACATCCAGCTGCTTCAAAGAGGTAATATTCCCCATTGATGAAGGCAGAACCCCGCTTATGAGATTCCTTGCAATGCTAAGTTCTTCGAGGCTAACAAGGTTGGATATGCTTGCTGGAAATTGGCCGCTCAGGCTGTTGTCTTCAAGGTACAAGTATCTCAGGCTTTTAAGATTTGTGAGAGCAGAAGGAATGATTCCTGATAAGTTATTTGCGGTGAGATCTAAGTAATCCAGATGACGCAGCTGATGAATCTTGCTGGGTATAGGTCCAGACACTCCAGCTGATGATATTGTGAGATGTGAGAGGTTCCTCAACTGGCATAGCTCCGGAGGCAAAAAGCCATGGAAGAGTTTTCCATGAACTTGAAGAGCACGCAAACTCCCAATACGAGCCAATTGAGCGAGGCTTCTTGTGGAAGAAGCTACTGAATCACTACTATCTGAGAAATTCAGGGTGATTGCCTCTATAAACCCGGTATTGCCATTGCAAGAAACTCCACTCCACTCGCAGCAATTAGGAGATCCACCCCACGAAGGCAAGATTACATGACTACCCATCAACAGTTTTTTGAAGCTCAGCAGAGCTTCTAAATCTTGGTTACCGCAGGGCCTCAATTCACATAAGGCGCTGCTCCATATTAGTGCCATTGTTAACCATACCCTAATGGCATTTCTCATCTCGTTCCCAGGACTTGCCATTTTCATAGAATTCCCGAGAAAATTATAAGACTTGCAAAACTCCACATGAATGATTGTTAACTTATTAGGTAGCTGCTGTTTTACTCTGCAATTTCAAAACTATTTTTTAATGTGGAATGCAAACTTCCTTCAACCGATGTCAGGTAAGACATTGTTGCAACGTATGGATGAAGAGAGAGACACAGAGATCACGGTGACCTTAGATTTTTTTTATCTAAATCATCCTTACAAGGGTTGTAGGCCAAATATGCATTAATCATAAGTCAGCGTAAAACAATAACATATATAAAAGAAAAACTATTCGAAATTATGTAAACTTATATTCAACAAATAAAAATTATTATGGATCAATTATATCCAAGATTGTTTAAGAATATAATTTAAGGAATAATTAAGGTTTCAAAAGGCTGGTATTTTAATTATCTATGTTTTATTTCTTTCTACAAAAGAGAGTTCCAATCCTAAATAACTTCAAATGGAGTCATAGATATCTTAAATAATCTTGTTTTTAAGGTATAATTATTGCATAACTACAATCTTTATTTATTCTAGAAATGTTCTCTATTTCTATAAAAAAAAATCAAACTATTGAAATATTCGTAAAGCTATTGAATAGGATTGCTTACATAGTCACATCATTATTCCGCATCAAGCATAATATTCTCCTTCTGTTTCTTATATATGATCTTGAAGTCATAACCCAACATCTTAATGACTTGTTTTTGTTTCTCTACATATGATAACTAATACTCCAAAAAATACTTTGTACTATCATCATTTTTCTTCACCTTAATGTTTAATTCCATTAGATATAACTTCAATTGTTGAACTACATGAGGAGTAGGTAGCATTTGCTTCTAATAAATAAGTGCAATTTAATTATTACCCTTCAATTGATGACTTTCAAAAGTATTGTGTGTAACTTCCTACATCAAAACTACTATTACATCATTTTCTAATCAATCATACTCTACAATACAATTCTTGGTCAACTATGGAGTGATGATAACTATAGTGGTAAATACAGAGTTCTTCAACCTCTCAAATTTAGTATTAGCTAATGCATTCCATTGGAAGGTATTGTTCTTTAATAAAGTTGTGAGTGACAATGCTCTACAACCATATTCTTCATATTTAATATTGTAAGTTATCTAGTGAATACTAGGAAAATCTTCATTTTCTTAATGGTTTTAAGAATATACCACTACATCATAGCCTTCTATTTGTCAAGATCAATCTTTACTTCTTTATGAGATGCTAGGTAACCCAAGTACACCATAATATTGTGCCAAAACCACTATTGGAAAGTTTAACATAAAGTTAGTGTTATTTGGGGAATTGTAGTTCTCGTTCTACATATTAAAAACATGTTTTTCCAAATCTTTTTACAAGTCAATATATCATCTAAGAATATAAAATCCGAACATTATCAAAAATAAATTATGGATAAAATTCATCAAACATTTAAATAAAGAATTCATAACATCAAATGACATCATTAAAAACTAATGATTATTCTCATGAATCCTAAATGCTATCTTTGTGATTGTTTAATCTAATATTAAGTATTATATTTTTATAAATAGCTCCATTTAATTTCTGGAATCGGCTAATATCTATATCATAATAAGATTGAAAATCATGATAGCCAATCCGCCACTTGGACTTAAAAATCATATAATGTTACCTCTGACTCATTACCAACTAGACGAGATAAGATTGATGTTCTTGCAATGTATCACCCATTGATTCAATACCGTAGCATTACTTTTGCGAGCCCTTGCTCAAGAAAAGAACCATCATTATGATAGGACACTTCGGTGTAAATATTCAAAGCACTTTAAATTTGTGGCCATCATTAAATATTCCACCATGAATATGGACAAACTTATCGTAATTTTAACGCAACAAATCCGTCAATTTTTCCAAGTTCCGTGTCAAAGTAGGTGTTGAAACCTGTATGCGCATCCTATGTTTCTGAGTGATACCTGACTTGACTCCAAAGAGCCATATCGTACTCTTTGGATTGGTGGTCTTTCGAATGAGTTTCCATGGAGATGAGGCTCCTTTGTGGCCATCATTAAATATTCCACCATGAATATGGACAAACTTATCGTAATTTTAACGCAACAAATCCGTCAAATCTTCCAAGTTCCGTGTCAAAGTAGGTGTTGAAACCTGTATGCGCGTCCTATGTTTCTGAGTGATACCTGACTTGACTCCAAAGAGCCAAATCGTACTCTTTGGATTGGTGGTCTTTCGAATGAGTTTCCATGGAGATGAGGCTCCTTTGTGGGGCATCGTTCGTTTAGTCTCATAAAATGTTATTCAGTACTTTGAAAAAAAACAAGAAACAATTGAGTATGTAGTCCAAACAATTCCAGGTGTAACCTATAATAACCTGCCTCTCACGTGAATCATAGAAAGTTTTACAAGTATCTATTGACACCACTATGTTAAGATCATGGATTCAAGGTCTTTTTGTTTACTTCTAGAAACAAGTTACATTTTCACCAAAATGATTCAAAGGTCTCAACTCTAGATTGTGGATTCATCTGATATAAAGATGTCTTCTAGAATTCTGGATGGAACATAAGCATGTATCATATAATATTCAACATTGGATTCTATGTGGAAGTGTCCAAATCATCTTTGTTGATTTTTCACTTATTTATGAACTAAATAAACATGTTTTAGTGATTGCTTTTATCTTATCTTTAAGATTTTGATGTATCCATAATGACACATTTGCTTTAATTTAGTCTAGAAGGGATATTTTTTTTTATTGTCTCTTAGATTTCATATGTATTTCATGTGAATAGAACACTTTTTTTGTTTTTGTTTAGAGGGGTTATTTTTTATTTTATTTTTCAAAATAACACATTTTTTTTTCAGTTCTTACATTAGATTCTAATCTAATTTTATTCTTATTATGTTTTCGTATTTTTTATTTTGTGTTTCTTTCCAAAGTCTCACAATCATCCTTATCCCCTTTTGAGAATCTTCTAGTAAACCCTACAATGGTAGTGAATAAAGTTAAAGATGGTTTGGTCGAGAAATAGGATGAAAACACTTATTTTCATTGAATAGAGATATTTTATGATCATACCAATATTAAATTGATGCATATTAAAAATATCACCTAATGTCACAATGTTATCTTACAACTTACAAATTTGGATAATGATATAAATGTTGCACCTTGCTTGATGCCCTAAACAATACTTTTGAATGAGTAAAACATGTAAATTATATGTTAATAAAGGTAAATATAAAAGGATTGGTTTTTTGACTCTTTTAGTGTGATGCATCACTCACTCTCTTATACAAGCTTCCTATTTATTTTTTTCGTCATCCTAATTCTATTCCTTGTCACAGTATGCCTTTCTTCACTCCCTTTTAAGATAAGTTGGTTCTCAATTTTTCCTACTATCTTTTTCAACTCATCCTTATTATTTTGCACTAATATTTTGTGCTCATCTCACTAGTGTTATGCCTAACTCTCACCCTTCTAATTTTGTTTCTTCTTTATTCTATTCTTCCACTTTTTTATTCCTAGTTATCATGTTCTTTTACACCATTTTGATCCATTGTGTCTCATGTTATCACTACCATGTTTAGTCCAACCCCTACTGTAGTCTTTCTCTACTATTAACACACTTATTGAAAGGAATGATAAATTGGAGAATATATTTGATGTATTATTGTAAGGAAGTTAAGATAGAAAAAGATTTCCTACACTAATATTGAGGGGAGGAGATATTCATAAAATTTTAGATCTTTTATAACTGTTAAAAATCTAAAACAAAGATAAATATAAATATCGTACATACCATAACATAGTGATCTAGTAGAACGAGAGGGATGCAAGGGGGGTTTCATTTGCTACTTCTACGAATGGAATGGGAGATGCAAATGACCCAAATAGTGATGGGGATGAAGATTTGGCATTGGTTTTTATGGTTTGTAGCTAGGTGCCTTTGTCAATCGTTCGACTCCATGTTTTCGAGTTTGGTATGGTGCTTCTGGTTGTGGGTTTGCCCTCTTTTGTCCTTGTCCTGCGAGAGATCTAGTGTGGTTTTTCTTTTCTCTATCCTAGGCCCATGGCTCTCTACATGATGGGTTTTGGCTCTTGGTTGTGACTTCCTTGGGTGTTATTTTGGGGTCCTATTTTTTGGATAAGGCTTTATATTTTTTTATTTTTTTGGGTTTGCATTGGTTTGTGGGGGATGGTAACCTATTCTTCTACCCAGTTGTCTTTTGGACTCTTAATGATGGTTTCCCTCTCTCTCTCTTTCTATTTCAGAGACCTTTGCTACTTTTTCTCTGATGGGGGTTGTTGTTCTATTAGGCCCTTCTATGAGAAATGTCTTTATTTTCATCATAAAGGTTGTGGTGTTGCTCATAGAGAGGGTCCTTTGTGTTCTTTCCTTGAGTTGTGAGATCTCTTTTATGCAAAGTGGTTTTGTTGCCCATGGTTTCTTAGAGTTTTAGGTGTAATCCAGATTCTCTTATGCTGGTTGTGGGCTTGGGTCCCCTTTCTAGAGCATTGTCTTGGACGATTTCATGGATATCAGTGATTTTATCTTTTGGGCCAGCCACAAGGTGCTTTCTAAGGTTTCTTCTTTTGGTCTGCCTATGGAGGTGGTCCTATTTATTTTTGAGGAGGAGACAGGTTTTTGTAGAGAAGATGTGTTTTCCAGATCAGGGGTTGATGATCCCCTTTATTTTTGTGGTTAATTAATATATTTTAGCACTGGTTCATATAATTTTTAAAATTCACATATTTGAGAATAGAGGGTTTCCCTTGAGAACTCTATAGATTACCCAAGCACCTAGCTATTAAGACGGTGTTCTGTGAAGTGACAAGATAACTTTTTTCTCTTATAAACTTCAAAAATAATTACATAGAGCTTTTATGCCATATGCCCTTATTGTTGAAATGAGATTGGTTTCTTGTCCCTCCCCATAATCTATGAAAGAAATTTTATAATTTTTAATTACAACTATACCATATTGTGTTTTATCAATTAAGACCACAATTTAAGGCCTATCACAAATTAAAAAATAATATCATAGAGAAATAATTCCATGTGGAGAAACTAGATGACTTCTAGTTTAATTATCCTAAAGAATACAAGATTAGTAAAATATCTTACTCTAGAATTTATTAGATTCCTTTTGATATATTAGGATAATTCTTCTACCTAAGCAATTGATAGCTGATGGATGGTCCAGGAAGAATAGTATAAGTAATTGCTTGATAATACATTTTTTATCTCTAAATTAGGCTAAGAAAGAGGTTAGTAGTCTTGATGATATCATGAAGGTTGTTATTAGATATGGTAAAAAATGGGTAGATATGTAGGTGGCCATCTTGATAACACATAATATTCTATTGACACATAATCCTCTAGAGCCTAATAAGAAGGCTAAGCATATCATATTAAAGCTTAAAATCTCTTGTATGGAATTGAAATTACATTATTAACTTATTGTGAGAATCAAGTTTTGAAATTTAGACTGTCTTTATAATTAATTTTTATTATCAAAATTGTTGAATGTTCATTAAAGATTAATGTGTATTGAAATACATTAACACATTGAGTTCTATTTGGTTTCAATGAATCACAAATCGAAGATCAATGTATCCAAACATTATGTATCATGATCTAAAATTGAATTTATTTTATTACAAATTTAAATTGACCATCTTGAGAGTGTGATATTTTACATTAAAATTACATATTCTATAAGTTTCCTCTCTCAACCTCTTGCCTCCCAAAAGGTGTGATACTTCTCCCAAGAGGTGGGAGAGAATTAGTTGAGAGATGAAGTGGAAGAGGACAGATAGGTGGATGCTTGGGGATGTAGAAATGTGGCATCAATTTAGGGATTGGATGGATGGAATGAGGAGTGGCCCATTGGTCTCATCTCATCCATTCTCATACTCAAACCTCTTGGCTATAAAATTAAGTGTGGATAGTGTTGTGGGGATTTTTTGGCCATTTTTATTTTCAAGTGTTGGGAAGGGAAAACGGACGAGGAAAGGGAGAGAAGATGTGGATAGAGAAGTATTTGAGAACATTGTAGAAGACCTATTGATACACATGAGTTGATTTCTCCCATTTATTGTTGTATATGATGTTCGATCTTTGTGTATCTCTGATCTTCAATCTATTTCTTGTATTTGGTTATTTGTGTGGTTGCATGAGTGTTGGTGGGAATTTTGGGAGATTTGGATATGTGTCTTGCTAACATGTTGCTTCTTAAATTAGTTTTCCTTTTGATTGAATTTCTTTGTTTGTGCTGAGGAGAAAACCCATCTTTCCATGTGGGAAAAGAGAGAGGATCTTCTTGGGTTGTCCAGGTGTAGGGTGTGGCACTCTCGAGAAGGGGTATGAGTACCCATGATATTTCTAGGTTGTATGAGTACCACCTTGCTATTATGTGAATGTTGTTTTGAAGGGTGTGAATACCCATGACCATCATTCTATTATGTGAATCTTTCTAAAGGGTTATGAGTAGCCATGATATTAATTTATGTGGCATGAGTACCACTTTGATACTATGTGGAATTCCATTTATCATATGCTTATACTTGAGATGAGAATTGAGAATTATAATGGAGATTTGATGAGTATTTTTCTAATATAATACCTCGAGAGGTGCCCACTACACCTTTTGGAGGGTGAAAGCCACAATCTCCTTATGTGGATATGATGTGATGAACTTGTGATGTGATTTTGTGTGAATGAAAGTTCAAAGTGAATATTATATGTATGCGTATGGCAGTTAAAGTGTTTTGGTTAAATCTTAATTTAATATGATGATTGTGTTGATATGGGTGTAACCCAGAGTAGAGACTCAACCCCTAGCTCGGGGTGGGCTAATATTCAGCCCTATAGATGGGAGGTGAGCTCCCCATTATCTCCCTTAGCATATAAATTTATGCTGCTTGTTGGGGTTGCAAAAGTAAAGTATTGTGCTAGTTTGGTGGAGTTATCAGTGCTACCCAATTTAAAATTTATTCTCTAACCATTTGTAGAATGTATCCCTTCATCAAGTGGTATCAAAACATGTGTTTGGCTCTGTAAGGGGAGTCCCCTTAATCATGTACTCAAACTACCAAAAATCTTTGTAATAATTTCACCATGTAGGGTTAGCTATCACTCAAAAAAAATAAAGAATAAACTTTTATCACAAATTTGACACATAACTTGAAATATAAGAAACTTAATAATCAATTGTTACTCAACAAATATTAGAATCTTCCTAATAAAATTGACTTGGAAAGTAAGAATCATAAGAGTCAGCTATCACTCAAGAAACATAAGAATCAAACTCTACAACAAATTTGACACGGAACTTGGAAGATAAGAGTCACTTGAGAAAATGTAACTCCATACAAAGTTTTACACGGTTTTTCTGCATATGTGCTGCGACATGTTTGTCCATATTCATTTTGGAATATTTAATGGTGGCCACAACTTTATAGTGCTTTGAATATTTACACAGCGGTACAGCGATTATATTGTGGAAGTCTGTGTCACATGCCCATGAGTCACGCACAAATTAAAAATCACAGCTACCTTGATTTTGCTCTTGTCCGAGTCTTGTGACGAAACACACTATACTATAGCTGTGGGCATCACAAAAGAGCGAGCGCAGTAAGATAGCGTGTCATTATACCTACCATTAGATTTTTTAAAAAACTTTACAGATCTATTTTAAACAGGTAATAATGTTTTGACTACAAACCTGAATGATAGATCCAGCCAACTACAAATAACTTGAAATTACAGGGCATAGAAGCAGCTAGTTTATATGACGACCATCATTCAAAGTATTATGCTAGTCGTGTAATTTCCTTCGGAGTTCTATGAAGATGGCAAGTCGCGGTGGCGAGATAACATATGTGATGACAATAGTGTTAACAGTGGCGTTAATATGGAACCACGCCCTCTGTGAATTAAGGCCCTGCAACAGCCAAGACTTAGAAGCCTTGCACAGCTTCAAGAATTTGTTGACGAGTACTCAGGTCGTGATCTAGCCTTCGTGGAATGGGTCTCCTAATTGCTGCGAGTGGAGGGAAGTTTCTTGCAACGCCCACACCGGGTTAATAGAGGCCATCAATCTCAATTTCTCAGATAGCAGTGATTCAATAGCGAGCTCTACCAGAAACCTCTCTCAGCTTGCTGGCATTGGGAGTATGCGTGCTCTTCAGATTCAGGGTATATTGTTTAACGGCTTTTTTCCTCTGGAGTTATGCCAATTGAGTAACCTTTCACGTCTCGCAATATCATCAGCTGGGATTTCTGGTCGTATTCCTCACAAGATTCGCCACCTGCAGCTGCTGGAGCACTTAGATCTCACTGCAAATAACTTTTCGGGAACCATACCTTCTGCTCTCGCACATCTTAAAAGCCTTAAAAACTTGTATCTTGATGACAATGCCCTCAGCGGCCAAATACCGGCAGAATCTTGTTAGTCTGCAAGACCTCAGCATTGCCAAGAACCTCATAAGCGGGCGTCTGCCTTCATCCGTGGGGAAGATAGCTTGTTTGAAGCTGTTGGATATTTCTGAAAATCAACTCACGGGATCCATTCCCCAAGAGCTCGGCAATTTGTCCAGCTTGGAATATCTGAATCTGTACGACAATTCATTATCAGGATCCCTTCCATGGTCGCTCGGTAGGCTTTCTCTTTTCAAAACCTTACGTCTTTCAGCAAATTTTCTAAGTGGTTTAATACCAGCGTCCCTAGGCAATCTTTCTAGTGTCGAGAGAATATATCTTGCGAACAATAAAATGAGCGGCCCTATTCCAACAACTTTCGGAAAGCCTCACCAACTTGTCTTGGTTGAATATGTCTTCCAACTCTCTGAATGGGTCAATTCCCTCTACCTTTGGCGATCTGAAAAGTCTAATGTTGCTAGATCTTGGAGCCAACCAGCTATCCGGCGGAATTCCTGATGCTCTGGGAGATGCCTCGTCGCTGATGCTGTTGTTTCTTGATCACAATCACTTTACAGACGGCGGAAGTGAAACATGGATACCCAAATTCCAGCTGATACATTTGGTTTTGGCTGCGAATAATATCAGCGGATCATTACCGCCATGGATATCAACTCAGTACAACCTTATTCTTCTAGAGATCAGTGAGAACCAGCTTTGGGGGACCCTTCCGGCTTGTACTTCATTAGACAGCCTTGAATTCATAAACGTAGCTCAAAATATGCTCGGTGGAGTAATCCTGCCCGAACTGTTCAATTTACAGTTAATGAAGTTTCTGGATTTCTCGCAGAATTTGTTTGCAGGATCGATTCCGGCAGAGAGAGGCAACTGTATCAACCTCATATACCTCAACGTTTCTTATAACAATGTGAATGGTGAGATACCCTGGTCAATAACGAGTTTATCAAGGTTACAGCTCCTAGATCTCTCCAACAACCAGCTTACGGGCATTCTTCCACCACATTTAGCCAATTGCACAGCTCTGATATATGTATATGTTGGTTTCAACAATTTCTCCAGAACTATTCCCACCAGTTTGGGGGTTCTTAAAGATCTCAACTATTTGATGCTTCCAAACAACAAATTCAGAGGTTTAATTTCTTCAGCAGTTCACGACCTGTCTCGATTGTCCGTACTGGATTTGGGCGCAAATTTATTATCTGGATCTTTTCCAGAGTTTGTTCTCAATTCCTCAAGACTATCCGTCTTGATTCTTCGAGGAAACAAGCTGTGGGGAACAGTTCCTATGGGAATATCCCGGTTATCTATGCTGGAAGTCTTGGATCTGTCAGGGAATAGATTTCATGGAGTTATACCTGCACAAGTGGGAAACATCAAAGGGATGCAGCATTCTTCTGGTTTATATCTGCCACGACACACAAGAAGGGATTTGTTAATCAATATCGATATATACTTCAACTACAAGGGCAAGGGCAGAGAGGTGAAGCGGCTGGGATACAAACTGTTGGATCTTTCTGACAACCAGTTTACAGGAGAGATTCCATCGTCATTAGGCTCACTTTATGGGCTTTTCTCTGTGAACATATCATGGAACAACATCAGCGGCCGTATTCCACAGAGCTTTGGGAATCTGGGTTTTCTGGAAACCCTGGATATTTCTCACAACTGGCTTTCAGGGGCGATACCCTCTAGCCTGGGTTCGGTCTCAACTTTGGCAAAGATTGACGTTTCGTATAACAAGTTATGTGGGAGAATTCCAAGTGGTGCCCAGTTCTCTACGTTCGATGCAGAAGCCTTTGGGAACAATAGTTGTCTTTGCGGATCACCGCTACCCACGACATGCCTGAACATTTCATCATCTGGTTTTTCTCCTCCACTTGCGTCTCAAGAAGAAGATGATGAAGAGGACGAGTGGAAATTTCTTGTGGGCATGGGCATAGGGTATGTGATGGGAGTTGTCTTGATTTTAATGGGGATGTATATGAGTGAAGGAATGACAAATCTGATTTTAGGCAGTCCAGTTAGAGGGCTTCCACATTATGGAGTATATAGGTATCCCCATTGAACAGGCTAAAACTGAATCTTCTTAACTGGTTGAAACTCCAAGTCTCTGTTAGAATGAGTAAAGGTGAATTATACACATAATGCTCATGTGTCAATGGTGTTTGAAATAAAGAACGGTAGAGCTGTCCTTCAGTTTCAGCTTGCTCTTATTCTTTAGCAGTTAGTTTCGCAGTTAGTTCACTTTGTTTAGTTGTCGTTCTTTAGCATTGTCAGTTTGTTTAGCAGATTTATAGTGCAGATAGTTGTCTCACATGTGCATATATATCTTTTGATCAGTACAGATATTGAGTTATTCAGCTATTGGCAGTCTCTGTTTTATCTTTTTTGTTGTTTTCATCCATATTATTATATTTTGATTTGGAATTAGAGCTGGTGTCGGTCAGCACTGCTATCCAGCCGTATAAAATGGGTGGCAATCTATGCGATGAATCAAATGAATCCAATACCACCGTAGCAGATTTTGTCAGCAGCATTGCTACCGCAACGAAGATTTTACTTTTAGTTTTTAATTTAGATTTTATTTTTTAACTTTTTATGTTCCAGTTTTGTTAGTTAACAGATTTATCTTTTACAAATTTATAAAAAGAAAAAGACTCATAGTTCACAAAAAAGAGTCATCCATCAAATAACAGTTGGGTAAACTTTTAACTAGTTTCCCTCTGAATTTTTGAAAGGTACATTACCTTTTGTAAGATCAAAATATTTTTTCATTATCCTCTTATGTTTTTCATTATTATAAAACAAACACACATATACTACTTCCCAAAACACACAAGATGATAATACAAAGATTATCTCTCACTATATTTTATATATAAAACATTAACATATATAAGCTAGTAGGAATCACGGTCCAACATGGAAGACATTAAATAAATTAATATATAATTATACTATTTTATTATTAGGCTCAGGCTTAGAGTTTAGGGTTAGGATTATGGTTAGGGTAAGGTTAGGGATAAGTTTTGGGAAATGGTTAGGGTTAAGGTTTAGGGTTATAGCTTACATCATGGTTGGGGTTGGGGTTAGGGTTATGATTATAGTTAGGCTTAGGTTTTATGGTGATTGTTACAATTATGGCTAGGGTTAGGGTATACATCATGGTTAGGGCTAGGGTATACATCATGGTTAGGGCTAGGGTTAGGATTAGGGTTAGGATATGCATCATGGTAAGAGTTAGGGTTAGGATTATGGCTAGGCTAAGGATTTAGGATTATGGTTAAGCTTAAGATTTAGGGTTATCGTTAGGGTTAGGTTTACATCATGGTTAGGGATAGGGTTAGAGATATGGATAAGCTTAAGGGTTAGGATCAAGGTTTATATTATAGTTAGGCTTAATGTTTAGGTTTATGATTAGGATTATGGCTAGGGTAAGGGTTGATATCATAGTTAGGTTAGGTTTAGGGTTAGCACTATGGTTAGGGATAGGTTTAGGGTTAGGGTTAGGATTTACATCATGGTTAGGGATAGGTTTAGGGTTAGGGTTAGGATTTACATCATGGTTAGGGTTGGGGTGAGAAATATGGTTAGGGTTACTATTTACATCATCGTAAGTGTTAGGGCCAGAGTTATGGTTATGGTTTGTGTTAAGGATTAGGGGTAGGATTAGAATTATGGTTAGGGTTAGGGTTTAGGGTAAAGGTTATGATCAAGGTTACAATAAGGGTTTAGTGTTAAGGTTAGGGTTTAGTGTCATGGTTTATATTAGGGTTAGGATTAGGGTTAGGATTATGATTAGGGTTTACATCATGTTTAGTTCTAGGGTTTGTATTAGGGTCAGGGTTATGATTATGGTTAGGGTTAGGGCTTAGGATTATGGTTAGGGATAAAATTAGGGTTAGGTTTACATCATGCATAAGGTTATAGTTTATGTTTAGAGTTAGGGTTAGGATTATGGTTAGGTTAAGGTTAAGGATATAATTAGGGTTAGGATTATGGTTAGGGTTAGGTTTACATCGTGATTAGAGTTAGGGTTATGATTTTGCATCAAGGTTAGAGTTATGGTTAGGGTTAGTCTCTACGTCATGGTTAGTGTTCGGTTTAGGACTAAGGTTTATTGTTAGGGTTAGGGTCTAGGGATATGATTAGGTTAGGATTAGGATTACGGTTAGGGTTAAGATTATGATTAGGGTTACGGTTTATGGTTATGGTTAGGATTATCGGTATTGTTATGGTTTACATTATGTTTGGGGTTAGGGTTAGGGCTAGGATAAGGGCTTAGGGCTTTTGTTTAAATTGTGGATACAGTTAGGGTTTTCATCATCGTTAGGCCTAGGATTAGGTTTAGGATTAGGGTTAAATATTATGATTAGGATTATAGTTAGGGTTTGGGGATAAGGTTGTAGTTATGATTATGGTTAGGATTTACATCATGGTTAGGGATATGAATACAGTTAAGGTAAAGATTTACATCTTGTTTGGGGTTAGGGTTAGGATTATGGTCAGGCTTAGGGTTTAAAGTTATAGTTAAGATAATGGCCAGGGTTAGGGTTTGTATCAGGATTAGGTTTAGGGTTAGTGTTAATCATTATGGTTAGAATTATGTTCAGGGTTAGATTTAGGGTTATGGTTATAGTTAGTGTTATAGTTAGGGTTAGTTTGATTTAGTGTTAAGCTTAGGGTTGTGGTTGAATTTGGTAGTTATAGTTTTCAATTTAAAAATAAGTTATTATTGATCAATTCATTAATTTTAAATTTAATTATAAAATGTATTATTTCTCAAATTCGAGAGTCTATATTTGTTATATTTGATATAGATGTTCTTCTATGGTTAAGATAGTTTTCTATGGTTCATTTATCTAATTCAATTGTATGATTCCTTTCAATAATATATCTATATAATTTTTTATTTTCTTTCAAAAATATATTTAAAATCATTAAAAATATTCATATATCAAACTTTAAATAATTATACAAACAAATAGTAAATTTTCACTTGCATTAACCATATAAAAGAGGTACTACATTGAGAACTTTTCCTATTCTAGTAAGTTAAAATAATAAATATTTTTCAATTATTTTATAAATGGCCAATGTTATTCTTATACAACTTTTATGTATTAATCTTAAATTTTATGATTAAATTCTAATAGATTGTTACACATTTGAAGGTCAACTATCTCAATCTTCAAAAAAATTATATTAAATATCTTCATTCATCTCTTTTTTAAAATCGTTAAAATCCCAATAAAACTTATATAAGGATACAAATTATGTTTAGATCTTCAAAATGAAATAAGCTATACAATTGTTTAAATATTCAAGAATAGAGTAAAAACTACATTGTCAATTTGAACACACTTCAATTTGGTTTCCTAATTATGTTATAAATAATGATTTATTTAAGTATTAGGGTTCATATTGGTTTAGGGCTACTTAGAATTAAATTTGGTTTAGGGTTATGATGTATGTTAAATTTGTTTTATTATTAGGTTCAAGATTAGATATAAAATTATAGGTTTGGGATTTAATAAAGGTTATGATTAAATTTGATTTAGTGTTCAATTAGGTTAATGGTTTGTTTTAAATTTGGTTTAGTGTTAGGGTTAAATTTGGTTTTAAGGTAGGGCTAGGTTTATTCATAATTTTCAATTGTAAAAAAAAAGTCAAAATATTGAATAATTCATTAGTTTCATTTTTATGATTATATGTAGTGTTTCTCAAGTTTAAGAGGCTATGTTTATTATATTGACATATATATTCTTTGCTTAGTTTATTTTTTGGTGGTTTGTTTATTTAATAACATTACAAGATTTATTTCAATAATATATCCATGTTATTTTTATTTTCATTCAAAAACATATTAAAAACCATTAAAATAATCACATATCAAACTTTAATATATATGTATATGTATATGTATATGTATATGTATATGTGTATGTGTATGTGCATGTGTTTGTGTATGTATATGTATGTATGTATGTATGTATGTATGTATGTATGTATGTATGTATGTATGTATGTATGTATGTATGTATGTATATGCTTATGCTAGGTTCATAACTTTTATTAGTTTTAAATTAAGAAATATGCTTACATTATCTATATAAAAGAAGCACTACATTGACTACATAGTGTTGCTCAAATTTGAGAAGTTATTTTATTTAATTAAACAAAATGATTTCTTTAAACATATATCTATGTTATTTTTGTTTTCTTTCAAAAATATATTAAAAAATATTAAAATATTCATTTACCAAACTTTAATTAATTGTAATAACCCAATATACTTAGCCCAAGAAAATTTTGACCATTTTAATTTATTTATTTAATCATTTGTGTTTGATTCAATCGCATACTCTGGGCATCTATCCATTTGGATTAGGAATTCATCCATCCAGGATGAGCATCTAACCCTACGGGTTAGGCATCTAACCATACGGGTTAGGCATCTATCCATATGGGACAGGAGGTTTCATCTATCTAATACGGGATATGCATCTATCCAAACGGGGTAGGCATATATCCAACTTGGGATAGGAGGTGCTCTGGCCAGAGACTTACTCATCGGGACCATTCGGGTCCTGAGTCACTCACTAAGAACTACACTCCTTTAATAGGTGTGCACCGAGGTCGCTGTCCTTAGGAGAAAGTAAAATAATATATTGCAAGCTTGAATTATGCCTCAAAATTTGGCATAAAGCCTCGAGAAGTCAAGTGAATCCATACGAGATTCCCTCCGAGTATGCGTTGAATTACTTTTTCTTTTATTACATTTATCTTTCAATCAGGGGACTTCACAATCCATCTACTTTAGCAAATCCTAGACCCCATCCCAGAACGCCTGAGTACTAGGGACAACTTCATCCCCAGACTGCCTACATACCCATTTCGGCACGGGATCAAGGCGTAAAGTATGTAGTTTTGTTTTCTAATCTATGGTTTAATGTAAACTATTTTGGTGGGTACGCAACCCTTTCTAGGGTCAATGTCCTAGACAATTTCTCTGTGGTTGCTACCCACGATGGTAGCTTTAAGCATAGGGCTCAAGGTGGCCTAATGATTGTGGCCTAAAACAACTAGGTCGTAATTACTATCATAAGCGTCATCCTTGACCCAATTGACAATCGTCAAACAACCTTCAAGATTCAACCAAGTTCTATAAAAGATTTTTGCTTGAACAACCCTAAAGGGGTTTACTAAGGTTTAACTAGGGGCTGCAAATTTGTTCAAAGATTATCTTATTAGGTTATCGATCCAAGGGTGATTACCTACCCCTTGGATTTTAACTTCCAAGTGACACTTATTACTCTCTGACGATTTAAAGGGACGATGCCACAAACTTTATTGATGTAGCTTTATTAGGCATTAGGTGCAGTAGTTCAACATGACGACAACACCCGTAATTGTGACCCAGAGGCACCATAGATATCGAAAACTGCTAAGGTTTTTTCGTTTTCCATCTCCCTTTGTTTCATTTTCTAACTAGGAATTAACTCTGAACTCATGAGTAATGTGTACAAATATAATAATACAACTATGGAAATGAACTATTTCATGCTTTATATTAATAAATAAGTAATTGAAAGGAACATAATTAAACAACTACTTTGGAATAGTATTTCCTTGAAAGAAACTATGATTTAAACTCTAAGTGTTGAACTATATACACAAAGTACTAATTGTTTGGAAACTAGGATACTTGTACAAGATAACTCATGAAAAGATTTGAATTCACTTGTAAGATATGATTTGTTTGGAACAACCATTACTCCAAAAAAAAATGACTCCTAATACCTTAAAAGCACTAGATCGCTTAAGGAAAAAATTAAATGATTAAGTAGCGAAACTTTAGAAATGAATTTTACACTTATTTGTTTGAAGGGAGGAAAGAAATAATTAATGACAAGCTTAATAATAACCACATTATTGTTAACAAACAAATTCTTCCAAATAGAAGTAACGCAAAATTAACCCTTAATCATTTCCTACAAATGATTATCCTTTCTTTAAGTATGAGTCCTAATAATTGTTTGAAGACATTTAAATCATCAAATAATATTACTTTCGAAATGAATCTATTACTATCTTGTTTGAAGGGAATCCATTCAACTATAATCTTGATACCCGCACTACTTTTAATTACCAATGTTGAAAATAAGATAAGAAGAGAATGCAGTTTGTTGCTAATTAACCAATATGAATAATTCTAAAAATAAACCTAATTCTAATTAACCAATGTGAATAAGACTCCTAAAAGATTCCAATCAATCTCCTTTTAATCTCTCTTATTATGTTATTTACAACAATTGTAATTGATAAATCAAGCAAGTACTCCTCTTGATGTAACATTATTCTTAGATATTGATTTCACAACTCTTTGTAATTAGCTAATGCTTTCTCCTAAGTTTTACTTCTATTAAAATGATCACAGATTAGATCTCTCGAAGACCCCAATTAAGGTAAGAACCCATTAATAAAAAATTATAACTTATCTCATTCCAAGGCTAGGTTTCTTTAGATATTCACAAAGACAAGTTTGAGATTATGTAAATAGGGTCAAGTCTAATCATTTCTTGTAAAAGGTTATAGTTGTTGTTCCATTTCCATTTGCTAAAAAACTATTTTGATTTAACTAATGTTCTTCCGAATAGGTTATACCATCTAGATTGTATGAAAGAAATTCATAGCTAATTTCGAACGTTAACTATATTCATCTATAGTTGTAATATAAATGTGACTTCTCCCTTTCACTAGT
Organism: Cryptomeria japonica; assembly: GCF_030272615.1. NCBI lineage: Eukaryota > Viridiplantae > Streptophyta > Pinopsida > Cupressales > Cupressaceae > Cryptomeria > Cryptomeria japonica. Next base: position 209,912,856 of record NC_081405.1, on the reverse strand, counting down.
CTTATGCACAAGTACAATGGTCTAGAGTTTCCAACTAACATAGGTCAATGTTCAAAGGCAATAACACAATCATAATGAACCGAACCAAAAAAAATGGAAACGAATCGCAACAAAACAAACCATAGAGGAACTTAACTTATGCTTTACCCAAATAATCTTAAGAATGTTAATACCTCATACAATAATTAATTTCCATATTATTACCTTAGCTTTTACCTTATTTACATTAGTACAAAAAAAGCAATAAAGTTTGCATCGATACATGAACATATTCACCTTATACTATACTACACTTCCTTATTTTTTTTGGGTATAATAATTGTCCCTATCTTGGACTTTATAATCTTTAAGATAAATTTTCAATCAATACAATTTTCTATAAAGTCTACCCACTATACTATATATTTAAATGAAAAGATAACAAGTCTCCAAATATTAATTTTTACAACCCTATAAGACTTATGAAACCAATGCTAAGAAAGTAAAACTGATTAAGATGTCACTAATGATGGAACTCAACAAGGACAAAGGAAGTTTATAGGTAAAAATATACATAATCAAAAGAGAGGAATATCCTGTCGACATCTTCGAATACCTCAAGGTGTAAGTGCATAGTACCGACGGTTTAGACAATTCAAAAGATACATGAATGAGATATACTAATAATAAGAAATAAACTCATACAATTCGACTGGTAATAACTGATAACACCTAAACCCGCACACCCATACAAATCAATTCTCTAAGGTGGTCGATACTCAAGCAAAACTCAGAGCATCCATATAACCACACAATCTGATACTCCCTAAGAAATTGAATAATAATAACACCACATAATTCCACACGACAACTACACGACACATAAACCGGTTGATTTCATAGTATCAGGTATCGATTTGCAAAAGAATAACATAAACAATTTATAACACTATAAGGGAAATAAGAACAAGGTCCGAGAACTTAGGAATTCGAATGAAAATTGAGAGAGAGAGAGAGAGAGGCATAATACGAGATTCTAGGCACTGGAAACATACCCAAGTACACACACACATATAAAATAGAGCGTACCGTTGATGCAACAGAACAAACGAAGAGATGCAAGTCAAAATCTCAATTACAAATGTCTATTTAAGAACATAATACAATTTCCGATACATTCACCCCGAGGAAGACAGATAAAGAAAAGTTGTTGAATGGTCAAAAAAAGTGGGATAAACAAGGGAAGAAGGGAAATGAAGGTCATGAGTTTAAGAAAATAGGGCCAACCCCGCCATGACTTGCACACCGCAGATCGATCATAAAGGAATAAACATAGACTGCACACAAGGAATATATTTAATTTCCCCCAATTGAACAGTAGCCCGAACCTAAACTAGCAACAAGACGTTCTCCATCCCTCACGGAATGTATCGTTCGGTCGAGGGGTACAAAGAACAGAACCAACAAAGGAATTGACAATCCAAAAGGGAAGTGATAGATAACAGAACCACCAAGCAAGACAATTCATATGCTACGAGAAGAGATGAATAGAAAAATAAAAGCTTCCTTAACTGAGCAGGCTGCTAGATAGCACTACCGAAGACAAAAACATCATGACTTCTCCTATGTGTGCAAGCTAAGAAAATTAGCTACAATGCCACCAAAAAGTATCTGGTTGTAGGCAAAAAGAGTTCCAAAACAGAGCGACATCACCCTATGAATACGTACTCCCTGTCAAACACCCTAAAGTGAGGTTCAATCAAAAGATGCAGACCAGAACGTATACAATGGAGGAACAAAACCATTTTCTTAATCTCCGAGCATGGATCGGATTCATAGTATCGACCATGGTGGATCGCGGAGGTGTTAAGCCACTCGAAGAAAGGAAAGGGGTTAAAAATATCTTATCCCTAGACACGAAAATACTAAAATAAGCAAGGTAAACATAGATATGAAAACATAATGATATATAAATAACCAACTCCCAAATTAATAAACAAACATAAGGGAAATGAAAGTAGATGCTCGCAGTGCGATATGAGACAAGAACAAGAAAAATTATCAAGAGAGGAGATTAACCCAGTCATTGAAGAAGTAAATACGCCTAATCTAATGTCATTCCAATCCATCTGTAAACAAGAACTTAGGAAAATATTCAGGGAAAGAATGCATATAAGATCATGATAATCCAAATTAAGACAGAACATAGACATATGCTGAAGTAGTGATTTTAAGGTAATTCCTACCTGAAGTCCGATGTTTGACTTCAGATCAATTCGAGAATTCCCTCTGTTCCTTTGAAAGAGCCCCAGAATCCAAGGTCTCAAAAAAAAAACCGTGACTCCTCCCCTTTTCATCTAGAGAAGTACGCTTACAGCCAGACTTAGTTAACAAATCAACCAAAAGCTTGTTACTACTGGAAAATTTGCTCCATCTCCCAATTATTAACCCACCCCCCTTTTTTTTCATTTTCTTGTTTACGAGGACCCTGTCATACCCCAATCCTCAATCTTTTGCCCCCCCAATCAAAAGTTTCACATACGATATAAAGAAAGAGTGCACCATAGTCTACTTTCAAAAGAATTAATTTCAATGGATATTCTTTCTAAAATTGTCTTCATGCAACATTGATTGTCAACATAGTGAGGGTTACATGCAAGAAAAGGAATTTGAACCCTTCTTTTTCTTTTTTTTTTTTCCTACGACTTGTGCTAAATTAAAAATATTGAATGAGTAAATAGAAGAAGAAGAAGAAGAAGTAATATTTAAATATTATTTAAATATTGAGTAAATATAAACATAAATAAATATCTTCTAAGCTTCTTTTTAATTAAAGAGCAAATTAGAAATAATAAAAACTACAAGTTAGAAAATTATAGAATACATTATTCTTAAATTTTAAAAATGTTTGATATGACAAAAAATAAAAAGACAAAAAAAAAAAGAAAGGACCAAGACAGCATCAGTCATATTCATAGAAATTAAAAAACCTATAATTTCTTAATATGGAGCTTAATCAGTGATCTAATACTTGCCACTTCATTTCAGATTCGGTCAGAATTAGGCAAGCAGTCAGCAAGAATATAAGCCAGTCAATTTCAAAGTTCTCAGAATAATATCACAATGAAAGGTTCACTACACAATTAAATGCTTCTTGAATGCAAATGTGTACTCTTTTAATCCTTATGATAACATTACAATAACCACTACTATGTAAAACTCCTCAAAACCTGTACATTGAGCATGCAAATATTAAATACCGATTAAAAATAAACAAGAATGCTTCTTGTAAACATTCTCTAACACGCAATAAATTTTTCTTTCTAAACTTGCAAGGAACGTCAGAAGCTCCAACTCATTGTTTGATCACACCACCTTTGAAGTTCTCAAATGCACTCAAGGCTTATATAAATAGACCTCCTTCTATATTACGCACCCAAATAATGGGACATATCGGTTGCTGGCTTAGCTTAGATTGCCAGTCATTGGATTATAAATGAATTAGACTCTCGTAAATCAACCAGAGCTCGAAAGCTCTGAAAACAGCTGAGGATTGTGAGAGCTCACCACATCACGACCTTAAATTTAATATTCTAGTTAGGTCAATCCTTTTTATAATACTTTGTATGACTTCACTACCACTGAAAGCACTATTGATATGCTAGATGTGAAACGCAACTACATTTAAAGAAGGTTAAGAAGCAATCAATACAATCTTTGAATAGAAAAATTACCTAATAAAGATAACGAAGCTGAGCCAGTAAATGTATTTACCAATAATGACCAAATAAAAAGAAGGGTTTGTTATTATTGTAATTGTCTAGGTCATATTGAAGAGAAATGTTTTAAACAAATAAAAAATATTAAGTATATTATATAAGCAAAAAAGTATGATAGCTGATGGTGATATTGAAGATGATGATAGTTATAAACTGTTTATAATGGATGGCTCTAAATATATTAAAAATAATGATGTTTGGATTATCTATTCAACAACTACTCATCACATGACTGACATTATTGATAATTTGAGAAATATAGTAAAGCAATCAAGAAATACAATTACATTGAGATATAATTCCCGATTAAATGTTAAAGGTATTTGAAAAGTTATTCTAGATGTTCTCACCCAAGGTGAAGCAAGTATTGACAATATTTTATTTGTTCTAGGATTAAAGAAAAACCTTATTTCTGTTAGTCAAATTATTGCAAATAATATGACGGAGTGTGTGAAGTGTATGATAGTGAATGAAATTAATATGTGGTGGATATATGAAAGGAGGCCTATTTTATTTGAGGATAAACTCCTCTCAAGCTTTAGTTTCAAGTCTTGCATCAACAAGTCATCTATGGCATGAAAGGCATGGCCATATTAACCTTAAATCACTAAGGAAAATATTTGATCATAATATAGCATACATGGTCTTCTACCCATCACCACAGAGAAGTGTTTTTGTGAAGCTTGTATCATAGGGAAACAACCTAGATAAAAGTTTGACTTTGAAAAAGCTTGGAGAGCCTTTGATAAGTTGAAATTGGTTCATTATGATCTATGTGGACCAATGAAGACAATTTATATAGGACAATCTCGATATTTGATGAATTTGCTTGAAAGGTTTGGGTTTATTTAAAAAAATAAAAATTGAAGCATTTGATAGTTTTTAAGAGTTTGGACATCAATTTGAGAATGAAAGTGATAAAAAAATCAAAATGTTGAGATCAAATAATGGGGGGAATATACATTAGACGAATTCACCAATTTTTGTAAACAAAAAGAAATAAAGAGGAAATTATCAACTCCATATACTCCACAACAAAATGGAGTAGGTGAAAGAATAAATAAAACACCTAAAAAAAAGCTAAGGCCATGCTTAAGACTAGTAATCTCGATGACAAATTATGGGGAGAAGAAATCTATAAAACAACTTATTTGATCAATAGAAATCTGACTAGTATTCTAGAAGGAATCTCTCTAGAAGAAGCATGGTTGAGAAAGAAAACAATAGTTAGAAATTTGAGAATTTTTAGGACTATTTCCTATAGGCATATTCCATAAGAGAAAAGAAGAAAATTTGATGATAAGAGTAAAAAAATCATCATTGTACGTTATGATGAATCCTGTAAAGCCTATCAATTATATGATGCTAAAACAAACAAACTTCACATCTCTAGAGATGTCAAATTTAAATAAGAGTGTTACCTTCCACCCATTCACCATGATGATGTATTAGAAGAGAAAACAAATAGCGACACATTATCATCCTCAACTAAAAATGATGAACTAAAATTAGAAATTCCTATTGAATGTATATAAGGAGAAGAAATTGATGAACCAAAATCAAGCATAATTTCTACTCCACAATCTAGTGTTCCTCTAAGGAGATCCAAACAAGATAGGAGAAAACCTATCAAGTTGCAAGACTATTAGATAAACTATACATTAATGTCGAGTGTTCTAGATGCTAATGAACCAAGCACTTTTGATGAAGTATTAAATGATGAAAAATGAAAAAATGCTATGAATCAAGAGATAAAAATTCATCAAAAGAAAACATGGGAGTTGGTTCCTTTACCTATTGGAAATAAGTCTATTTATTGTAAATGGGTATTTAAAATCACTTTTAAATCTGATGGATCAATTGACAAACACAAAGCTAGATTGCTATCCGAAGGCTATAAATAGATTGAAGGGCTTGACTATGAGAAAAAATTTGCTCCTATTTCAAGGATAATTGCAATTAGAATTTTGAGATCACTTGCTTCTCATCACAGTTGGGAAATTCACTGAATGGATGTAAAAAGTACCTTCCTAAATGGGGAATTGACAAAGGTGGTATATGTCACACAACCACCTGGATTTCTTGAAAAAGGTAAGGAACACATGGTGTGTTGATTAAAAAAGGCATTATACAGTTTGAAACATTCTCTACAAGCTTGCTACTTAAAAATTGAAAGTACTCTCTTCAAAGAGGATTCCAAAAATCTGGCGCTGATCCAAATCTATACATTAAGAATTTTTACAACAAAGTACATAATTATTAAATTGTATGTTGATGATTTTCTCCTTATGGGGAACATGCAATCACTAATACAAGAGATGAAAGAAGACATGAAGATCCATTTTGAGATGTCAAATCTTGGATTACTTCATTACTTTCTTGGAATTGAAGTCGGGCAAACACTTGGAAAAATATTTCTTTCTCAACTGAAGTATATCAAAGAAATTTTCACATGATTCAACATGCAAGACTGTAAACCTTCATCAACACCAATGGAGACAAGCTCTAAGTTGAGTGAAACCCCAAATGATAAATCAATTAATAAAACACTATATAGGAGTTTGATAAGAAAAATGATTTATTAACCAATACTCGGCCAAACATATCTTATGCAATTGGAATCTTATCTTGATTCATGGCTCACCCTAAACAAAGTCACTAGTTATATACAAAGATTGTTTTGACATATCTTCAAGGAACACAAAAATTGGATTGGAGTATTTGAAAAATGAAGATTTTAAACTTATTGGTTTTATTTATTAAGATTGTGTAGGTTGCATAGACTCTACAAAATCAGCTTTTGGTTATTGTTTCAATCTTAGATCTGCTATTGTCTCATGGATTTGTAAGAAGCAACCTAATTGTAGTGCCCCTCCCTAATTCATCTTGTCTTCTTGTACATCAAAGGATTATGTTGATCTAGCTTAGTCTACTTTATGATGATTTGATGGTATCATTCTATGTAGTAACACTATTTCATGATTGTATTCAATATGATGATGGATCTATATTTGATGATTTATATTTGTTCATTATTCATGATGGATCATATTGCTTATGGGATTTTTATGACATTATGATTACACTAACCCTAATCTATAATTGTGATGTTTGAATTTATGCTACGATGTTTGTGATTGTCTTCTAGTCTCTTCATGATTAGAGATGATGTCGTACCACTCATTGAGAGCATGAATGTTTAACTAAATTAATAATTGATTTTATTGTATAGTTACTTAAGTGGTTAAATTAAGGTATTAATACCATTTTATGATTTATTATTTATTTAATTTAAATGGTATTGATGATTTATTGTTTAATTATGATTTATGGTTTATTTGATTTTAATTAATTAATTAATTATTGTGAAATTTATTTATATAGTTTTATTTGATTTATTATCTATCCTTCGGATATTATATTTCTTACCTACCCTAATATCCTATTGGGTTTTGATTTATTATTAATTTTATAATGTTTATAATATTATTGTTATTAAACATATATTAACCTTTGTTATTATACGGTAAATGGATACAATATTATTTACCTCTAAATCAAGCATGGTAGGTATATTATATAGTTTTATAGAATATTTTGGTTGGTGGATAATTTTTATAGTTTTGAATTAATTGTTTATTTATTGAGCTTTCTGTGAATGTTACCATGTTGGTTTCCAGATGGTTTTGCTGGCATTTTGGGGTTTGATTTTGTTGGAGCTTGGATTTGAAGATTTGTTACTTCGTTTGCTAGATTGGATTTTCTATACCACGAAATTTCTTGCTATCATTATGTTTTCAAGGTTGGAGCTTTAACTTTATTTTGCATTTTGGTTTCCAGAAAACCTTTGTATTCATTATGCCTTCTCAAAGATTGCTTTCAAGTGTTGTTTGGGGTTGGATATTGATATCATGTTATTTTTATTTGATATGGGAATAGTTTCAAGATTTCTAATTATCCATATGCTCTTATGAAATGGAAGAATGTGTTTATGTGATGATTGTGAAGCAAGTAGTTGCCTTTGTTCTGCATATTGTTAATCTCATCTTCTTTCATTCTATACTTATAATATCCTTGCTTCTATTTAACATGGTGTGAGAGCCCTTCTTTTACTCTAGTGAATCCATTGGTGAAGTTTTGTGCAATCTGGGTGTGTTCGGTGTAAGTCTATGTTCAGGAGGTGCATAGTTTTGATGCTAAATCTCGTTTGTATGATCTTGTAAATCCAATTTAATTTTTTCTTAGTCCTATTTTTTCCTTTGCATCTTTTGGGAGAGTTATTTATCAATTTTATAGGCCTACGTGCTATCTAGGAAAGTTTCATCACTTGTATTGTCTATTTTTCTTGATTGTTTCTCTCTGAACCCAAAACACTAAAGAATGGAACCAAAATCCCAAAAGAAGTGTTCGAATCATGGATCACTGAGAGTGGGGTGGGGGGGGGGGGGGGGGGGGGTGAATCAATGATCTACCAAATTGTAAATTTTTAAACTTAACTTTAAACCACCGAAAGCAAATGCTTGAAATTGAAATACATAAAAATAAAAAAAACAACCATAAAAGCATAACATCGGATTTTTACTTGGAAAACCAAATGAGAAAAACGACGGTGGGATTTGAACCTACAATAAAACAATATTATTCCACTATGGCAGATAGAAAACAATATTACAATATGGGAATACATAGGCATTTAGGCATAATGCCTAGAGCTCACTACTCAATTACAATAACCTGAAAGGCTACAACCCTCAAGGAAGTCTCACTAACTTACAAGATAGTTACAATGATGAATTACAATGAATGAACTCTGAAATAGAATCTACAATTCTTGGATGAGTTCCGGTTGAGTGCTAAATATATTGACTGAATCACCTTCTCTGTTCTGCCCTGTTCTCTATCTTAGTCACCTACTGGATCAAGAATGTGCATGTGAAACTGTGCCAAAACAGATTCTCGATCACCTCTCGCTTGCATATAGTCACATCTTTCACCAAAAAGATCAAGCACACCAACCTTATATATCACAAATCATAAAATAGATCATATATCATGTTGGCCTACAAGTGTAACATGTAGTCACATGTCAGCTTGACCAGATCACCAAAACAATAATAAAATAATGTGTCTAAGTTGACCCAATCATCCCAAACATGATTCAATGCATTGCAATCACCAGAAAGCTTCCTAACCCAAAAATGCTCTGTTCTTCTTGAAATATTGATTAATTAGCTACCAGTTAACACCCGCTTTCGGATATGAAGAATTATGATCACTGTATCAAATCTCCATGAAGAGTTACCATTAATGACAACCCTAAACCAATAATCATCCATTGAATACCACCGAAAACCACAAGATGAGTGTCGATTGATAACAAAGAAGACCCCAAAATAATCAAAGATGCCATGTTAGAGCTAAACTATCTCTCGGATATGCTAAACTTAGTTTTCAATGCGTTGTTCTACCTCGAGTTGCTGGATTTGCTAGTTAGGTCTTGTGAAGTCACTTTTCTATATTTTGGGCTTTAACCAGAGGATTTTGTGATTTCTTTGGATTCTCAGAGAGGTCATTTGATGTTGTATTTCTCATATTATTGCTGATTTGTTCTCCCGTAAGATGGCTAGTGCCTTATCATTGAGGGTTTTTTTAATATGCATATTTGGTCTAGAAAGAAGAAGAATGACTTGTTGTTGAGGAATATTTTGTATGAGATCTCTAGTAGGATGATTATGCCTTACTGTTGAGGATTGGAATTTCTTATAGATTATCTTTTGATCTCATATAATTTTCTTAGTTCAATGTTGTATTGATTTGGTGCGGGCTCTTTCTTTGCATATGGGTGTATGTCTCATACTATGTTTTAGATTGTATCAGTGATGTTGTGACTGTATTCATGTATTTGGAGAGCCTCCATGTTGTGCATGTGATGTTATTTTGGTTATGTTTTCACCCTAAGGTCTTGGTCCATGCCTAGGTGGAGTGGGCTCTTGCATGTGTAGCACCTAGTGCATGAGAAATGGATCTCCAAGAGGGGATCTTGTCTTGATGGAGCCACATGATTGCAAGTGATAACCTTAATAATTGATTAGTGGGATTGGGTAATTAGGAATCACCTTAATAATATAAAATAGAAAGAGATTTGTGGTCTCAACTCATGTCCCTAGGGTGATTATGTTGATTCGAGAATGGTTGAGAAGACCTTGGTGATCCTGGTAGGGCGAACTCCCTTGATCGCTCATAGGTCAAGATGGCTCCGCATGACTATCACATATGTTGAGACAGGTTCTCATGATGAGTACATGAGATGAAACTCTTTCCGTACATGTGTCCATCATCCTTATGCCTTAATTGATTTGTACTCCTTTGGGAGTTTATTTTTTGTGAATATCCTTGTGAAGCGATTTGATTCATTTTCTATGGTTGTTATCTGTGTGGTCATGTTGAGTCCCTTGGATGTTAGGTGTTAGCCTAGGTCATGAGAATGATTTGGAACTCCATGTGATCTACCAGCATGTGAGGTGGTTCCTCTCTGGTTCGGGTAAGTGCACAAAGATGGTGGTCAAAAAGGGGGGTATAAGTGAACACTTTTTTTCTGAAATCAGGTGAACCTGAACTTAGAGGCAAAATTTGAAAGTCATCCACTCAAGATATGAAGATAATAAAAGAAAAAATATTGTAGTAATCTGATTCTAGTTTCCAAACTACTAAACTTTTTCAAAATTGGATAAGATTAAGGGGGTCAAATCCTTCGCGCACAAAAAACTGACCCTATTTTTTTCTGAAAAACATAACATAGTGTATGACGTGCGCATCAAAAAAGTCATAGTTAGATTTAGTATTTTGACAAATCCTTTGGCAGAAAGATATTTAAGAGTGAGTACTAGAAGATGTGTATTTTTTTGTAATTTTTTGATGAGTATTTTATTTTTTATGATTTATCCAATCGAGCACATCCTGAAAAATTCGGTACCTGTTTGTGCGTGAAGCATAAGTTGCACTAAACAAATCAAAAATACAATTTTTTTTTTTTAAATTGTAAAGAATAAAGTGCACTACAATAATATATAAAGTTTTTTAAATTTGGATATGTATGTCAAAATTTATTCAAAAAGTGGTGCACCTATGTCTGTGAGAACTATGGAGACACTAGTAAAAGAAATTCAATAATAATATGTTATTGTTGTTCAAATTGAAAAAAAATTATATGGTTAGAAAGCTCAAAAGATGCGTGAAAATATGGTGGCAATTTTAGAAATACCCACTTTATGAAGTGTAAACCTGATGATGACAAAGTCGATAAACCAAGTTGATAAAATAAAACATGTAAAAAATGAGAGAAATGGAGGGAAATCAAACTTCCAATCCATAGCTTTGTCATCCAGGCCTATTTCCAAGCCTAAAAAGTCAAAAGTGAGTACGGGGTACTTATGGTTTAAAAAGTGCATATGGGGTATTTATAGTGTAAGAAGTGCATACGTGCGTGTTTCCCATTAAACAATGCGTACACGCTATTGTATAATATTATATTCTATGTATAATATGTGTATATTCATATAATATATGTAATATATAATATGTGTATAATATGACATTGTATATATAATATGTTTATATACATATAATATATTAAACATATATATACACATGTAAGTGTATCGT
>NC_081405.1:208855150-208878436 GCF_030272615.1 Cryptomeria japonica | reverse complement strand
AATTCTCTCTCTCTCTCTCTCTCTCTCTCTCTCTCTCTCTCTCTGCTCTCTCTCTCTCTCTCCCTTCCAAACTCCCTCTCTCCCTCTCCCCCTCTCCTTTTCCCAATCTCCCTCTCTCCCTCTTCCTCTCTCCCACTCCTTTTCCCAATCACCCTCTCTTCCTATCCTCTTCCTCTCTCCCACTCCTTTTCCCAATCACCCTCTCTCTCTCTCTCTCTCTCTCTCTCTCTCTCTCTCTCTCCTCTCATCTCTCTCTCTCTCTCTCTCTCTCTCCTTCCTTTTCACAATCTCCCTCCCTCTCTCCATCCCCCCTCTCTCCTTCTCCCTCTCCCCCTCTCCTTTTCCTAATCTCCCTCTCTCTCCCTCCCGCTCTCCCTCTCCCCCCTCTCCTTTCCCCAATCTCCCTCTCCCTCTCCCTCTCTCCCAATTTCTCCTCTATCTCTTCCCCTCTCTCTTCCTCCCCCTCTCCTTATCCTACTCTCTCTCTCTCTCTCTCTCTCCCCCCTTTTCCCAATCTCCCTCTCTCTCCCTCTCTTTATCCTATTCTCCCCATTTCCGCCCTCCCTCTCCCTCTCCCTCTCTCCCAAATTCTCCCCTATCTCTCCACCTCTCTCTCTCTCTCTCTCTCTCTCTCTCTCTCTCTCCTTTTCCCAATCTCCCTCTCCTTTTCCTAATCTCCCTCTCTCTCCCTCTCCCTCCACCCCCCCTCTCTCTCTCTCTCTCCTCTTTCTTTCCCTATCTCTCCCTCTCTTCCTATCCCCTTCTCTCTCTCTAACTCTCTCTCTCCATCCCCCTCTCCTTAACGTATTCTATCCCTCTCTTCCTACTCCCTACTCTCTCTCTCTCTCTCTCTCTCTCTCTCTCTCTCTCTCTCTCTCTCTCTCTCTCTCTCTTCCTATCCCCTTCTCTCTCTGTCTCTAACTCTCTCCATCCCCCTCTCCTTATCCTATTCTATCCCTCTCCCTACTTCCTACTCCCTACTCTCTCTCTCCACTTCCTATTTGGTTCCTAGTTTTATATAACCCGTACAGGTTATGCAAAACTAAGACAAAAACTTATAGTTTTGCATAACCCGCGGGTTTCTAAAAAGTATAATGTTCCTCAATACCCTTTACGGGTTTTGAGGAACTTTTTATTTTTTATTATAAAATATAATGTTCCTTAAAACCAGTACAGGTTTTGAGGAACTTTTGATTTTTTATTATAAAAAAATAATGTTCCTCAAAACCAGTATGGGTTTTGAGGAACTTTTGATTTTTTATTATAAAATGTAATTTTCCTCAAAACCACAGGTTTTGAGGAACTTTTTGTTTTTTAATTGTTTTTTGCTAGGCTTGGTGTTACCAAGCCTAGCGCATTTTTGAATTTCCAGAACACGCATGGGTTATGAGAAATTTCATTTTTTTTGTTGCATGTGGCCACTTTTCTGTTCACCATCTTGGTGCACTTACCCATTCAATAACCTCATAGTTACCATTACAAAATTTGTCAATTTATAATATTTCAAACACATTACATTTAAATTACAGGATGACATAAGAATTAAATAAAGATCATATAATGATTTACATAGTTTACAACATGCCAAGAAGGCATAATAATACAATGATACAACTAAACTCATAAGGTTCAAATAGGTACAATAATGGATCCACAAAGTACAAAGGAATCCAACTAGAACAAGAAGATGAAGAAGTCAAAGGAGCCACTTGAACACCTGCAAGACAACCCTTGCAAGAAGGAGCGAACATGATACCGATAGAAAGTGGCACTACCACCCGACCACGTGGCTCAACAGAACCACCCCTTCGTGCTAGGAGATAGCACTAAGACCCACTAGCAGGAAAAGGAAAGAATTCATGGTTTCACAAAACATCGGATCAACTCACAGATAAAAACTCACAGAACATGACTCCACATCATAACAGGTGAAATCAACAAGACTATACACTAGTGACCATAAGTGAAGAGTGTCATCACATAGCTTGGTATGGTTTTCTTGGTAGGCCTCCATAGGTCCCGTCCCCCATCTTGGGTTACCCTAGTAACCTCTCCCAAACCTCCGACCCCATCCAAGTCTCATGTGGACCCATATAATCCTTTTGTGAAGACAGGGTTGTTGGTTTGCCATTCCAGGCCTTCTCCCTACATCCTGAGTCTATACTAGCACTCAACCATGAGCGAGGCATAATTATCTTACTTAGTGTTTCATCTACTAAACCCCCTAATAATTTTTTAAGTTATCACTTTTTAAGCATACTTTCGATGGGTTCCTCTGCTACCACTTTGGGCGTGGCCCCCAAATGAAAGCCACTCTCCCTTATGATACTACACAAACTCAACTGAACCCTAGGATATGACACACAAAATCATACCTACACAGGAGTTAAGACAAAATCAAAACCTAACCACCTAGGTTGAGATACTGAAGATTACACTCAATTTACGAAACAAGACCATTATAGAAAAACAACACAACAGTTTGCATAAACAACTAAATTCAAGATTTTACAACTCATTACGAGCCAAGCATATAAGCAAATAGGAAATAACATCATGATAAAAATATATATAAGAAATCAGGTCACATGGTTTTTCTATCTGTCTCATTTGGTCTATCTTGCTATGTTGACAAAATTTGATTGAAACTAAATAGACATAATTTCACTGTTTCAATAATAATAAACTCAATCAATTAATTCACCAATTATCCATTTCAAAATTATTGATTCTCCACATGATAGATAATTAGTCCTAGAATAAATCATATTAATTTAATCAAGAAACTCCCAAAGATAATACTCAAATCCAAATCATATATATATATATATATATATATATATATATATATATATAAAATAAAATACACACACACACACGAATATTAAAATCCATAATATATATATATATATAATATATTATAATAAAAATATTATTAAAATTAAATAAATTAAATAAAATTTAAATCGAGTTGATTTTTTTGTTTAAACTAAATTTATTTTTAATAAAAAAAAAAGTAAAAAGGAGGGGGGGCGGGGGGTGTACGATGGTCCCATCGCTCCCCTGTCCACACTTTGCGCGAGGCTGTGGACACACAGCCTACGACTATGTGTAACCACAGTCTTGCGAGGCTGTGGGCACACAGCTTGCGGCTGTGTGTAACCACAAGGTCCCCCCAGCCACAGTCGTGGCAGAGGAAAACAATTTTATCAGAAAACCCAAAATACCAATATTGGCAAAATTTTGCCAGCATAACCCCTCACAGGGTAAAATTGAACAAAATTTCAACTCTCTCCATTCCAATTCCATGAAAATAAAACCAATTTAACATTTCACAATCAAATTGAATGTTTCCAAAAGAAATATTTTGAGTTTTCAAACACACAGAGAACACCCAATTTATTTTTTAAATTTCAATAATTTCAACCATCAAGAAATTGTTTGGGAAAGAGATTTAACTTCCAAATTAAAATTCCATCCTACTCCTTTCAACCAGAAATCAAATTTGGTTGCAAAATACAAATCTTTAAAAACAATCACACACAAGAATAATTTCTCAAAAAAAGAAATTTAAAACAGAGGAAGACCAAATTTATTCCCAACAAGTTGCTCTCTCCTTCCCGTGAAGAGCAAGGTAAAAATAGAAAAATTTTAACCTAAAACTATTTTAGGTTAAAAAATTTCTCAATCAATCACATTCATGCCTCCAAAAAATAAATTTTTAAAAAAGTATATTCTCTCCAATTTTTTATTTTTCCAAATAAAATAAAAACTTAAATTTCATTCAAAAAGTCAATGAATAAGATATTTTCATTCTTTCCAATTTCAATTAAACTTTTCAAAACTAATGTATACACCATTTAATTTCAAATTTTGAAAATAACATTATTCCACTTGCTAATTAATGAATTTCACTAATTGATTAATCAATTAATCAAATAAAAGGTCCCATTTAATTTATCTCTTTTATTTACCAAAGCACAATAACATATTTAATCTAATTAAACACTTTAAAATGTAATAATCAATTTCATCAAACACATATTACACAACCACATAAATCAAAGAAATACACAACCCACATACCAACATAGGAAACTGGCGGGCAATTGACGATGCTCACTTTGAGGATGACTAGGGTAAAACGTAGGTCTTTGGACTATCTCTTCCACTTCCATCAGATCAGTAAGGTATGCTCAGACCTGTGAAGCCAAGTGGAGATGATACCCCGTACCTACATGGTACTTGTACCTGCAATTCCTTGTATCAACAAACTACATGTGCATATATATACAATCACAGAAAACACACTGGTGAAGGAGAATCGTGGTGTTCCCTGTCTCACCGAAGTGAGTGAACGAAAATCATCCCCTCGCACCCCATACACTTACAAACATGATACATGTATATAACTCATCATACGTATGAAGTAAATGTGTCAGTCCAGGTTAGTAATCCAATAAAATCACATTTAACCATCAATAAGGAAATATTGCATGAAAACATACACTGCAACTCAAATAAAAGCATATAACAACATCGCATAAAGTCTAAATAAAATATCACAATAATGTATCCACTGAAAAAAGTCAACTGAAGTCAAATATGAGTCTAAAAAATCTTATTGAGAAAGGGGCACTACACTAAATTTCATTTCGTATGCGCTAAAAGACCTACCCTACACGCTAAACAGGCGAATTCCGACCCAAAAAATGAAAAACGTGACAAAAATAAATGAAATTAATCAAAAACAAGAATGTTTTTGGCCACTTACTGGTGGGCCATATGCAGGAGGTCTCCAATATTGCCTAACGCGCTCAAATCAACGAGAAGAGTATGAAATTGACATCGTGGTCAGAGCTCCAAATGTCACAATCACAAGAAGACAAGTGTGCAATTGATTTTTCAAAATCACTTTTTACCTTTTAATATGGTAAATCAAGGGGTTAATAAGTGGGGCATGTATTTTACTCCCACTTTTTCATTATTAACCTTATCCACATCATTTTTCGGAAGATTAATCAATAATATCCAACACAGTCAATATTCTCATATCACAATCAATTCAAAACGACCATAAAATTGACAAATTTTTACCAGACCCTTGATTCATCTCCCGAGGGGGTATCATCAATATTGTTCATCAAATCTACATCTGAGGCATCATATTGAACATTTTGGCACACGACATATCAAAATTTTGGCAGCATATCCAACGATGTTCTTTGAATCAACATGTGCACACACATCACTTCAAAGAGGGGCAAAATGTAGACATATAAATTTGACCACTTTCTTAAATAAATATTTAATATTTATTTTAAACCCATCCTCCTATTAATTAAATCTTATTTAATTAATTTCTTCATTTTCATCTATTTGATTAAATAAATTATTCAATTTATTTAATTAAATTCACATAAACCTTTTCTAGCATTTAATTAAATAAATCACTTTATAAATAATTAATCCCCCTTTCTTCCATTTAATCGTTTAATTAAACCCCCCCACTTGTATTTATGCAAGTTGCATCTATTTTAGTTGAAATAAAACATTTTATTTTAATTAAAATTATTTTCCCTCATCCACTTGCATTTTCCTACATCTCCCACTTGCCTCCTAAATCCCTCTTAGATTCTTCCAATCACTTTCAATTTAGCCTCTTGCATCTCCTCTCAAGCATCCTAGTGTATATGTTCATCACATTGCACTTGATCCTATTTAGAGGCCCTGCTTGAGTGTAACCTCTTAGCAGTTTATCCAATTGGCAAGGTATGTTTATCATAGCATTGTCAATTCTAGCCTATCTCTCACGTTGTCAACCTAGGGCACCTGCTTGAGTGTATCCTCTCAGCAGCTTATCCAATCGACAACGTATGTTCATCACATAACTGTCAACTTGTGCCCACTTAGACACAAATGCATTTTTACAACCTAGACGTGGTTTTTATCAACCTAAACATCCTTTCTTGCCCTAGGTGCGCCTAAACATCACAAATGCACTACTGTCCTACATAAACGCATCTTTGTGACATAGATGTGTTTTCTTCACATAGACATGTCCTCACTAAACATAGACACAATTACATTCATAAACGCAACCATACTTGACCTAAACGCGATTAGCCATCCTAGATGTGCCTAGCACTGATCGAGACGCGTTTCTAGTGCAAAACACCGATTTTGTGTTTTTGTTAATCTACCTTAAAATTCATTAATGGCAACAATAAATGTAAAAATGTATAAAGAGGCTTTGCGGTACTTACCGACTCACCCATGTCGTCTGGTCTATGATATCGCCAGACTCGATCAAACCTGTGAACTCTATTAATCGTCATTGGCTGCTCTGACTACTCTAAGTTCTCTCTTTGCACTTTGATCTCTTATGTGTGTGGATGCAAATGAGGATATTTTCCTTGTGGCCCTCTCTTATAGGCTACTTAACCCTAATCTCCTGTGTCAGTTTTTCTTCCTCGAGTTAGTTTTTTTCCTGTATGACCTTGTCACCCTATCTTGTCAATCCTTTCTAGCCTTTCTTTCTTATCGAGAGATTGTTTGTGATCTTTTCAAACATTTCCATTCAATCTCTCGAGAGGGACATATCATTCCCATCATGGGGCAAATTTGTATCAGTTTATCCTACCTTCTTTGAGCCAACATGACAAGTTGCATTATCTCAAAGAGAGGCAAAATGTAGACACCTAACTTTTATTTATTTAAATTCTCTTTTTCCTAAATTATATAAATATTTTATTTATTTAATTGATCCCACTTCCTCTATTAATTAAATAAATTTCTATTTATTTAATTAATTCATTAGCCTATTCTACCCATGACACATGTCACTCATCTCTTTATTCTTACCTACCCCCTTTATCATTTAATTATTTCCTCTACCAACCCTTTAATCGTAGTCAATCATTTATCTTTACACCTCTCAAACTTATCCCTCCATTTCCTAAAGTGTCTTCTATATAAGAGGACGCCCTCTTCCTTTTCAACCCCAATCACCTAGTCAATGTGTCTAATCAATCCAGCTAGCAAACAACTGCTTCAATCAATCCTTCTTGCGATCAAGCTATCAACCACATTTTCGTTCTTTGTTGAGCTCTCGTGCACACATAAAATCTGAGAGCAAATATATCAAACAAGATCAATGGAGATAAGAAAAAATGGAGATTGAAACCATACTTAACATATGAATGGTATATTTGATTTTTTTTGTTTATTTGCATGGTCTTAGGTATCTTCATTTGTGTATGGTGGATTTTTTCATTGTTAGGCTAGGGTTTTTGTGGTTGATCCTTGCTAGTCTTTCAATAAATATTTTTGTTTTTCACTATCCATTTCCACTGTATACATTTTTGGCACGCCCGGTGGGACCCTTGTCCCTTTATTTTGACATTTTGTTTACAGAGTTTGCGTTCTTTAAAAGTTGCAGGTTCGACATTGCGATGATTTTGCGTCTGCGATAGATCTAACTGCATCTGCATTCTGTTTCCGTATCTACAACTGCTATTTTTGCGTTCCTGATTTTTTGTTGTTTTTGCAGATCTGTCACCCTAAAATTGGGTATGTGTAACATATTATCACGTTTTTATGGTTGATCCTTGTTAGTCTTTCAATATTGTTGTTTTTCACTATCCATGTTCACCATATACAATAACAACTTATTGTTATGGTCTTTTTCATATTAATGTTGAATACTAATGAATCTTGTTTTAATTCATTTGTATCAATGAGTTTGTGATAAGAAAAGCCAAGCTATGTGGTGGCAATAAGGAGAAGCGACGCAGAGTTAATGCGAGTGGGAGAAGGAATGTAGGGTGACATAAGGTAGTAAACGTAGACAAGTTGGTGAATAAGGTGGCCATGTGTTCGGATGCCACACAATCACCTTGAAAGCTTCAAGAGGTTTTAGAGGTAATTTGATAGTGTGGGGCCTCTAAAGTTTCAGTCAACACATAATTTTGGGGTTTATTTGACACATTGGATGAATCGGGTCAGAAGACGTGGTGGATGTGTTTGATTTAAAAAAAACAACGTTTGTAGTTTGTCTAGATAGATGTTGAGGTGGATGGAAAAAAAAAAGTTGGAGGTCCATGTGGCACTCCATGTGGACTTGGCAAGTTAGGGTGCGCACGTATTGACACCTCTCCCCAATGGGTTGTAAGTTTAGGCCGTGTCTATGTAGCTGACAGAATAGATGTTCAGTTTTATATTTAGCACTTTTAACAAAGAACAAAAAGGTCATTTTGTCAATTGTATAGTCATCTTGATACGTTGAAGGTAAAGTCTATTCAACATATTGGATGAATATGTTATGGGTATATGCATTTTATTAGCATATTTATATTTAGAATTATAAAAAATTATATAGAAGTCGTTGCTCAAAGTATCATTATTGAAGTGACCAAGCAATTTCCTAACTTTTGGCAAATTATTCTTCTACAATTGACCCAATTGTATTTTTTATATCAATATTTTCAACATTTTTCTTTAGTGCAAGAAATACAGGCTCTAGGTTAATGATTGATTCATCTCTAATAGAAACTCAAAAATCTTGGAGTTGAATGCTTGATGGCACCCAATGGGAAGTTTGCTTCAACATGGTGACCTCAGTATGAGGATTGGAGCTCTTCATTAACATATCAAAAGAAGCCCAGCATAGGTAATCTCTTAATACACATTCTCTTTACAAAATCTAAAACAAATTGTACTACTGATTTTAACCCAAGTTTAAAAGTGAAGCATACAAAATTAAATAGATTGTGCATAAATTTCAACCAATACCATGTTACTCTTCACACATAAACAAAGAAAGCTATGGTATGCCGAGCAAAATTAACTTTAAGCAATCATTGAGTTTTTAATAGCTCTCTGAATATAGGAATGATCAAGGACTAAGAAATGATAGGTCCATTCTCATTAGTATCCATCAATATGTCACTTTCATGTCTTTGTAATAATATAATGCTCTAACCTTTGTGGATCTTGGAATGATAGAAAACATGGTGCCCAAAGCAATAGTCATGATAGATCAAAGTCAAGAGGTATTGAAATCCCTCAAGGACCATCTTCAACATGACAAAAACCAACAAAATATCTATGTAGGCCAACAACATACTGAAATAGTTGTTGAAGTTTGAGATATATTTTACCTAAGGTTGGACCCTGCAAACAATATTTTTTAAGAAGAAAGGAGAAAATAAGTTGAGTCCATATTCTATAGTTCCTACAAAATTAAAAGAAAAGTGGGAGAAGTATCGTATGAACTAGAGTTACTTGAGAATAGAAAAATACTTAACATATTTCATGTTTCTTGTCTTAAAAAGGCATTGGGACAACACGTTGTACCATCCAAAGACTTTATATCTTTGTATGATGAAGAAAAACTTATTCTAATACAAAAAATTATCATGGAAACTCGAGAAAGAAAGTTGAGGAATATAACAATTAGCAATTATTTAGTAATATTGAAGCATCTACCAACTAAACATGCTACATCTAGTGTTGGTTCCCAAATCAACAGATTGGAAAGTTCTAAGGTTATGCCAAATCCTATCCTCAAACCTCCCAATTCATTTGGCCAACTGACAGAGTGAACCCTTTGGATTACTCACTCCCTACACTTTAGGCTCTGTAGGACTCAGGCGGGTATACCTATTTACCAACTGACTTTTTAAGCTAGTGCTTTTTATAGCAGATTATACTATACGCTATTATGATTCTGATGTTTATCTCCACGTGACAATTGCTTCTGAGATAAAATTATCTATTCTTTAGCTTCTTCTATTTATTCCCTACTTCCTACTTTTGTTTCCTACTTATATCTTCAAACTGAAAATGAAAATGTAAATATTTTAAATAGGATTAATTGTAATTTGATGACTAATCAGTGTCTTCCCTCCTCTTGGGCTATAGAGTCACTAATTCCTAAAATTTCACATATAACCCTTGTGAGACAATTTTTAAATCCACTGTCAGAATGGATCTGTCAACTATTCCAACCTCCAATACCACTCCACTATTTTCTTGTCACAACAGTTAGTCTAACTGAGATTAATTTTTACTTGAAAAGACCAGCAAGACAACACTCATAAGGATAAGAAGGTGTCAAATGAGTCTTGTTTTTCTAACCGCTACAACAATGAACAGTTTTTTGTAAGGAAATTTAAGACAACAATTACTTGCTTGAAGTAATAATCACAAGAGAACTAATATCTAGAATAAAATATTTCCTTTAGCACATTTGAATTGAAAACACTTAGATCATTCATTGGGAATAAAATTTGCAGAATAAAAAGATTGTCTTCTATTGATTCTTATTATATTGCAATTCATGATATTCCCCCTTTATGATTTTATATATATATATATATACATTTTAGGGTTACAACCCTTGACATTATCCGTCACATCCTTCATTTGATTAAATATCTTTACAAGATTAAAATAATTTAATCTTAATCTTTGCACTTCGAAATAATCCCTTTTGAGGTACACTTTGTAAAACTCCTTTTGTGAGAAATATTTGTCCTCTGACTCATCTTCATGCTTTATAAAATGATATTTCAGAACAAAATACTTTTAGTTGACCTTCTCTGCATTTTGAGAATAAATAGAACACTAAGAAATAACATTATCATTTTTCTATATATTTTAATGTTTTTGTTCTTCCACTTTAGTGAGAAAATAATTATTATCCTTTTGTTATCATCCTTCACAAAATTAGGCGTACACTTGATGACTTATTCATTTATCTCGAAAGGTAAAAATATTTACTCGAAGAATTTAAACCCTCCCATTAGCTTTATACAAATATCTTATTTTTTATATTTATATTATGCCCATGTGAAAAGTCCTCCACTGAAAATATTTTAATCCAAAATATTCATCATTGAATCATTCCACCATTTTCTTTTAATTTTTTACCTCCATGTGAAAAGAAATCTCCAGTTGTCTTAAGTAAATACTTCAATTAGAACATTTACATTATTTTCATTTCAAAGTTTATTCCATCTCCTCTTCACCTTGTGGAAATATTTCATTGCCTTCTAATTAATCATATTAGCCTACCATTACCTTCTAATTAATTAAATTATATTAAATTATATTTAATTAATATCCCCTTTTCACTTCTTTCAAATATTGATTTATTTCAATAAATCAAACTCACCTTTATGGAATATTGAATTTTTGTTCCTAGTCCTAATTAGCTAAATTAATCCATGATTAATTAGGCTAATTTAGTGATTCCTACAAACCTATTATCTAATCCCCTCATTATCCTAATTAATCCATTTTGTTTCTTCCTAGGTTGCTCACCCATGTGTGAGCACATATCCCCCTTCTCCCAAGGTGGGACCACAGTTGTGGGACCATAGTTGTGGGACCACATTGACTTTTCATCCCACGCCCTCTTGTGACACTTGTCACAAGGCTAAGCTTACAAATTTGGGACCACAGTTGTGGGACCACATTGATCCTCACCCTCTCCCCTTTGTGACACTTGTCACAAGGCTAAGCCTTCAAACCTATGACCACATTCCCTTTCAATCTAAGCCCTTGATCCCCCTTTTAATCTTGACCGTCCATTTCTAGGCTCCCAACTCTATAAATTGAAGCCTATATCCATCAATCAAGGATCCACTTTTTATGCATCCTCATGCTGCCCTTTTATCCATAAATCATTGCAAACTTGTGTTGTCCTCTTGACATCATAAGCATCTCCAAATCATTACCCATATATCCTTACTTTGTTATGCAGGTGTGAGCAATCCACAACCTCAAAGCAATGCGGTTCGTGGAGAGGAGGAGGGCAAGGAAGAGCTAATGGCATGGGGAGCGTCTTGAGGGAAGTCTTAATGTTTATTCATTTTTATCTCTCATATGCTTCTATGTTTAATCTTTCTTGATATCATTTTTAAAATGATTTTATTTGTAATGGTTTCTAATCTTACTAATCTTGACTAACCATTTTATGGCTTTACACAACCCTTTACATTCTTTAACATTCTCATAGATGTACATTTAATGAACAATATTTTAAATATTGCTACATCATATTCTTATCCTTGCTAGTAAAATAACATCCTCTCTGCTGGATTGAGTTTTATATATATATATATATATATATATATATATATATATATATATTTATCTATCATTTGGCTTCTTATCCGAATGCATTGTCTCATGGATAAAAACATTAATTTGCTGCACTTTTACCCTTGTTGAAAACACATTGAGCAGGTCGTGATTATTTTGTTTGGGCTATTTTAGGCATTGTTTGACACCCAAAAGTGCTTCAAACCATCTTTAAAAAAACTCTCAGGTCATAGGCAACCATATTGGGAACGTTTTAGAGATAAAAACAACATTATTTTGCTTGCAAATAACCCTCGAAATGGCCTTAAACCATTTGGACGTGAATAGTATATTTCAGATCCTAAAAGATCAATGTTGCAATTTTTATTTTTTTGATCCATAAGGGCTATGATATTACTGAGTTCCAATTGCTTGTAAAATGCTACTCAGAAGTTACTAATGCCATTTTATCAGTTCTTTCTTCTATCTTCGATGCTTTAATGGACACTGCAATTAACACTGTGATCCATGAGATATAGGTTCTTGGCAATGACATTTACCTTCGATGTCTCCGAGCCCACCATTTTTAATTTTATTATTTGGAGTCTTTTACCCCACAATTAGATTAGGGCTACTTTAACTGTCTTCCATGAGATATAGGTTCTTGGCAATGACATTTACTCCGATAATAAATATTTATTAGCTCCTGGGGCCCACCACTTTACTTGCTCATCTGATATTTAAATGATTTCCTCGGATAATTTTTCTTTCTCTTAGTGTTTATAATGATTAATTTAAATCATATTAGAATGATTTAAATTCTGATTTTCACATCCCTCCTCTTAGCTACTTCATCTTTATATATATTTTAAATGAATTATTATTTAAATCAAATCAATTTAAAAAATGTAATTTTAGGTTTGAAACCAATCTTTTGTTGTTGTGTGTTGGGACATTCATCTACCTCTCCTTGAAACTATATGTTGGGCTCTACCCTCATGGGAGCCGCATTTAAACCACATATATAGTCTAAATGTAGACTCTACCATCTGATATAGATAATATTGAGCTTAAACATTATCAAATTGTGCATTTTGACACTTTGCAAAAATGTCCAAACTTAGTTTTTTTTGCATCTGGAATCAATCCTGAAAATTGACCAAATCACACCATGAGATCATAGGGTTGCCAATCATGTAGACATTTAACCAGAGATTGCAAGGCAACTGAGGGCTCCAAGAAATTCATTCTAAGGTGAGAGATATTAATTTTCAAAGTGGGCTCCATAATTGATTTTAGCCTTGTGAAAGTTTCAGATTTGCATAAATTGCATTTGGTTTAGGCTAGGAATAAATATCAAATAGACTGATGGGGCTCTACAACCTTGAACCGGAATTCATTGTGTTACAAACAAATTGCATGGGTCAGTTACAACCGGTTTAAAGGTAATCTGGATGTGAAATATTAATCTCAACAGAAGGCTACTTTGGTGAGTTTTGTAATGTGCAAGTAACGAAATGAATAAATTGCAAATGGAATTGACTTTGGAAAAATAGTAGATGGTGTCCTAGGGTTCTGCAAATTGGTATAGGGATACTTTGTTGATAGGAGAATTGAGGGAAACAATTGGATCGACATGAAGACTGACTGAGATCAAGATATTAACTCTAAAAAATGGCTACTTGGAATGGTTGCTTGACTCGGACTAGTGTACACCCTAAATTTTGCTATCTTAAATATGTATCAAATATGACTATGGGATGTCGAATATGGGTATTTGTGTCCATTTATGAGTGGTAAATGTAATTGTAAGGTTAAATTGCTTATCAAGATCAGGATTCATGAGTGCATTTTTAGGGGTGTCTACAAGATTTGTTTATTTAGGAACCCCTAAATTTTGTAAAAAATTAGGGTTCCAACACATAGAAATGAGCCAACATCTTGAATCATGCAAATTTGAATTTCTTGAGGGTAAGCAAGTTTGGAAGGGGAGGAGTAATATATTTGCACAACTCTTATTCTTTTGTGATTTCAATGTGTTATTTCCCTTTGTGTGTTATGACTATGTAACCTGAAATGGATTGGGCACTAGTCCTAGAAGTTAACAATCCAACATGTACTTAAAATAAAATATTAGGAGTTAACATTTAGTTTGTATACACCTCATGGTTTGGTATTTCAACTAGGGAAAATATTTGTACACTTGAGTCTTAAGACTTCTTATTTTGAAGAATCATGTTCTACATAACCACATCTTGTAGTTTTTCAATGACTTCCTTATCAAATTAATAAGAGGTCAAGAATGTACTATAGGTTAGTCTTTGGTTTAGTGGTAGCCTTTGAGACCAAGCATGCATTAGGTACCAATGCAACACTTTTAAGGTATTCATCTTGAGTTATGATTAATCCTATTAAGGACATCTCCAAGGAAACCCCCTCATGGGTATAATTGAGGCCAAAGTGAAAAAGAGATTACCCACTCACAACAATTATTCCATTATTATCTCATTATTCATTAGTTAGAGGTATGTTGTTACGGTTTTAATACCCCTAAAACTCGAAGAATAGCATGGATTTAGAGATTTGGCAACCTATAACTTCAAGCACCAATATAATAGCATCATTGTCAAGGAAAGTTTAACTTCAAAATCATCTATAAAACTATGTAACCTAAAAGAAGTTGTGGCACTTTATCAATTGTTGATGTGTAAATTGGCAACCCATCAACTTCTACCAACATGATGGCATCATGTTATCGAGGAGAGTTTAACTAAATACAATCATATATAAAACCATGCAACCTAAAAGTTATAACACATTATCAATTGTTAGCATGGAAGTTGGAAACCCATCAACTTATGCCAAAATTATAGTGTCATTTTTTGGGATGTATTAGATATTTTTAGGTAAAAGGAAGCTAGGAAATTTTAAATGCTTAGCAACTCAAAGGTATTCTAGTTGTGCATTTGGATAAATTTATATCCCATTGACTTACACTAACATAATGGTGTCATTATCAAATATTTGTTACTATTTGTTCATACTTTAAAAGCCTTGTTAACTTACACTAGAAAAAAAGCGATAGATAAGCTAGTTCTTAGTACAATAATGTTTCTAGCTATTATGAAAATTTTATCTCCTAAATCTCCACTCACGTACAAGGGGGGCACACGTGTGCTCTCAACACCTCCTCTGTGACCCGTCGAGGATAATTGACAAGTCTCGTGCATGGAATATGCTTAAAGGCCCACTCTTGTAGTAGCATGCATGTTGTAATACTCATGAACTTGTGATGGACATAGCATCCAAGATCATGGTAGGGCTGGGAAAGCATGCTCTGCCCTCACGTGAGGATGGTCCTTCACTCTTCCATCTCTCTAATGCAATGGACAAGGACCCCATCAAGGTGAGAGCCTTAACCATTCATGGTGACTCACAGTACTACTATTAGTATCATGACATGACGAACAAGGGGAATTGTGAAGCATACTTTGATTGAGCCACTGCATGAATATGTGACTTGTGGTATCCTCTAGGATGACACAACCAATACAATAGCACTATACCCCGTGAGTATTGGTGATTGTCTAAGATCCTCTTAGATGACCTAATTCCCTTAGATTGGTAGTCTCATTATCTGGTAAATATCTATCAGTGTAACCATCATCTCCCCTAAAAGGAGATGATATGTTGATGTGTCTACATCACACCTTTCTATTAGCGTCATCAACCTAGCAAAGTGGAATCACATCTTTGGCATACAGTAGACCCACCAGAAATTAATTCAACATAGTAAAGTGTGCTCACGCACTATGACCTTATCTATCTATCTCCTTAGCAACGTTAGTATAGCTCCATCGCCATACTCTTGTAGTGTTAGTAACTCCTGCAAAAATGTACATTATGTCACCAAAAAATTCGACTTCTATCTACTATATCATGAAAATATATGTTTTAATTATTTGTTAAACATAATTTTTTTCCAACCTGTTTGGATTTGTACGGACCTTATGGATGCCTATGCTAGAAGGATGTTAATGCACCACCCAATTGCTAACACACCGAAGGGATGTCAGTGTGTCCTTAGGATGAATGCACACAGGTTGGAAATCCATTCAGGACCTAGATGTTGACATGCTCATCAAACACCAACACAAGTCAAATTTCTTCTTTCATAATTCTATCCTATCAAATGAAAGTTGAAATTTAAAAATAAATTGTAATCCTCATTAAATGTATCTTCGTGCTCTACATTGGCCTTGAGCTTCTTAATCCACGACAACCAAAATTCACATCTACGAGGCATTTTGCTAAGAATTCTTAGTGCTCTCATTAAAAATCCTCCTCATGAATAGTGAAATTAAGTTTCGAGGGGGGCCAATTTTGGAGCATATAGTCAATTTTTACTCATTTTTCATCGCACCCCTATCATGCACTCTCCTACCTTCTCATTTTCACCCTCTTGGCTAGGGGAAAAAATATGAGGGGGCATATATTCACCTCTTCTTCATCACGCTTTTATTCTGACACACCAAACTTTCTTAATTATTCTTCTTCTTGTGGTAGTTTCTTTCGATTTCAAAAAACTGATACATTTTGAGTCTTGCAAATTTTGGATCCCATGACAGATATTGCAACTTCCCGCTAAGCTCAAACACTAGGGGCATCCTCAAAATGTGCTTGGTTGACCTCATCATCCCCCCTAGAGTATCCTTTTTGGCAATTAATGTTTGTCTTCCAGCTTCTTTAGTGTAATTGACTTGTTTATACAACGAACTCACAAAAGCAAGGGCAAATGTAGGGACAAAGATTGCACCCAATGCTAATTTCACACTTACACATTACTCCTATTGCATTTATGACAAAACCTATGATCAAAATTTCATGATATTGACCTTGTAGGTGACAATAATGAAGCATTGAACAACCTTTGATTTGAAAATCAGTAGAATTCAATCAGATGATAGCATGACATGAAGATGTCTACACCATGTGCTAATGTCCCAGTAAAATTTTTTCTTCAAATCAAAATATTTCACATATTTCATCCTCAATGTGTGTCATAATGACCAAACACGTGGAATGGCTCCTCCTACCCATTCGTCCAAACAAAACCCCCATTCTCCCCCATTTTCACAACTTCTTCAGACTTATTGCACACTTATCACACAATGAAGCTCTATTGAAATACTCTTGTGTCTCAAACACCAACAATAATGAAGACTTGTCTTGTCTTATATAACATCACGTCTATCAAATTATCTCAAGGGAGGAGCCACATGTTGCTGGTAATGCTCTCTTGTTAAGTATCTTTTATTAAGCTATCTATATGTCTTTTATTTATTGTGATAGGGGATTTTCTCCACAACAACGATTATTTCTATCACACATCTTTTTATCATGTCTATTATTTGGATTGTCTATTTTTTTATCTTATCTCTAGTTGTTTGAGGAGGTCAAATGACCAAAACAAGGGTTTAACTACTTGGCAAACCCCTTAATAGCCTCCAAAAAGTTTCTTGTCTCCTTGTGTATAGGTTTGAAGGCTCGACAAACCAAATTACATCACCCATGTTTTTATCGAGATGACAATGCAAGTGCATTGTCATATGTGTGAAAAGCTATCATATGTGTCTGAGAGGCAATTTTCTTGGTGGTGGCCTCTCTAACCTTTGTGCTCTCTATTTCCATAGACTAAAAATTATAACCTTTATGTATATTACTGTAATTAAGAAATTTTAGAGTACATTCTCTTTTCAAGTTTGAATAAATTTGATCTTGTAATATAAAAATTCATTTTTTATTTTCTTTGAATCATATAGTTAGATGATTTGAGGTAATTGTAGAGTAAAAAATTGCATACCCCTTTGCAATTGCACCTACACGTTTGTAACCACTTTAGTGTCTATTCCCCTAGCATTTGAGTATGCTCATTTCAGCCCTTGCATCAACCTTTTCCCTCTGAGGATGCTCAAAACACCTTTCCAACACCTATATTTCAGCTATAGTTTTGTATTAGCTGTGTGTTTCTCTTGACATTCGTCATTTGTTAGCATGATTCATTTGGATACTAGTGCACCACCCGGATGTTCGTGCACTACACATTCATCCTATGACATCTTAATGTTAAAATGTCAGTTTTGTGCATTTTCAACACTTATCACCTATCTTAGTCAATGGAAACGGCTCAAAATATTCTAAATGGCTTGCCACCCTCTTTTCCCTCCTCTTCTCTCTTTTTAAATTCATCTTTTCTCCCCACTCAATATCTCTGGATTCTGGATACAATCTCTCTTGTTCTCTTGGCCCTCATAGCTTTTTCTTGCTCTCTTGCTTGCTATGATAGTCTCTAGTTTGCTACAAAACTCTCAAGCTCTCACAATAATCTTTTACAACTCTCACTTGGATTTTTTCAAGACTTGCTAGTAATATCCTTCTCGCATCTTTGAGCTTCTTGGGATTCATCATATCCCTTATCTATCAAATCACTTATCTTTTTTTATTTACATTTTTATCTATCTATCTAGCTATCATGGAGGTGGAAACACCAAAATAGGGACTTGACTAAGGCGAGTCTCCAAACAGCCCCAAATATTTTTTCTCCTTTGTATGTGTGCGTTGGAAATAACAAGCCCACCAAAGGCAATAAAAAAGAGGGTAAGTTGTCAAAAATCATATCAAAAGGCATTCAACCGCATGGAGGTTTGTTGCACTATTGATTTTGTTCCTCTCATTCGATCCTTTAAATCTTGTTATTTACTTTATCCTTTTATCTCTATATTTTCTATTACATTTCTAACACCTAGGTTTTGTAGGTCATCTGAAACACAGAGTCGGGTTTTTGTGTTTGAGTCTTTTTCTGTTCACGGTTCGTACGAGACTACATTGCGCTACACAAACATCTATGCGTCGCGTTGGCATCCTTGGCTGAGACACTCAAACTTAGATTGAATACTCTCTGTGTCTGCTCTTTCAATTTATCTAATTAGATATCTTCACTAGTTCCACTAGTTGGATATATTTGAATGTATACTATGAAATTGGCTCTCAATGGAACATAGTTCTTCCCTTTGTAGGGTTACTTTTGCACCATTACATTTTGGTGAACCTGATGTGAAGACTTTTTTGGTATTATTTTCAAATCATTCTTTATCGTTTCTTCAAGCACTCAATACACCCCTAAAAAAAGGACAATTTCTAATCTTTCCCCTTCTTCCAAAAAAATTAAAAAATAGGGCGTTGCCTCAAACCCCATTCCATGCTATCAATTTTAAATGATGTGTTGGCCTTCAACCAACTTATTTATGCATTGCTTCTTTAATTTAGTTTACTACTTTCAAAATGCATTTGTTGTCTTCTTTTATTAGTTCTATTTCTAATTTTATTCAAAGTACTCATGATGTTCCTTTTCATGCATGTGATGGTGACTTGGCTTTGCTCATGTCATTCTATGTCTTTGATCCCTCTTGTAAAAATTCTTGTCTCAAAAGATATTTTGTTGCAAGAGGATGAAATCATTGATACCTTTCGTAATGTTATTCTATCATCTCTTCATTCCAATGCGCTCTCTTCTAGAGCTAATGTATTAGTGATTGATGAGTCTCATCTCACATCTAATCTCCCACATGTTGATGTTAAGAAAGTTCCTTCAACTAATTCTTCTACGAGTTGTACTGAATCTGTAAATGTTATTGTCATCTTTGTTGCCCCTAGTAGACCTAAGAGACTAATCATCTATGTGACTACAACTAGTCCTTCTCCAAAGAAGGTAAATTCTATTCATGGCGTTCCTTTTAAAAGTGACTCACCAAATCTTTTTACGAGATACAAATAGTCTAAGGCTTCTTCTTATAGAATGATAGCCCACAATTATAACACTCGTAGAATTAAGCAAAATGTTGAACGCTCAAATACTTCTTTACGACCTTCTCAACCAAATCTTCCTCAAGCACCTAAGCCTTTAGTTAAGCAATTTGGTGATTATGATCTTATTGAGAAACTTCGTGTTACTCCCACTAAGATCTCACTTTGGGATATGCTTTAAACTACTCCAATTTATCAAGGTATGATTCAGGAAGCTCTTCCGAAGATCTGATTGCCTTCTTCTGCTAGGCCTTCATATCTAAATGCGTTGATGGATCATATTCATGCAGATTCACTGAATATTACATTTTATCCACATGAACTTCCACCTCTAGAAGTAAGAAATCAAGCAAATCCATTAATGACAATCATTTATGTTAACGATGTAGGCATTAGACGAGCTCTCATTGATACTGGTTCAACACTCAATGTTTGTAGTCTAGAACTATTTCTCAAAATCAAAGTGGATTTTAATTCTCTTTCGACATCTTTTTTGTTCATTTGTGGTTTTGATAATACTAGTAAAACCGCTTTGGGCATTGTTATTTTGCTTATAAAGATTGGGCCAATTACTATTCCAACCATGGTGTATGTTATGCCAGGACCTTCACCATATAATATTCTCTTGGGTAGACCTTGGATTCATGCTTTAGGAGTGGTCAGTTCTACCCTTCATGGTTCTATTAAGTTTGTTGCTAACAATCAGGTATTATAATCAAGGTTGATCTTGACTCTATGCACTTATGTCAAATCGTAGTAGTTGGTCATGCCTCGATTACACCTACCTTTAAGAACTATATTTCATATTTATCTTCTAATATGCCGACAACTATTCCCACGGACCCTCTTAAAGAGGAAACCCATGACAAGGCTCTCCCTAAAGAAGATCCTCCTAAAATAGGAAGTTCTAAGTCTACTCCTACTCCATCTCCTTCTTTGAATTCATCGTATTCTCAATCAAATGCATTTCTTGGTGATGATTGGGATTCCTTAGACTTTACAAGCTCCTTCATTGGAGAATATAAAGTCAACACTATCCACCTTAACATTCCAACAGTATCATTCACACCCACTATCAAAGATTATTATTATTCTGTATCGTGAGATCATGTAAGCACCATTGGCTATGCCATTAAAGGTGATCCCCCACCCCCCTTTGGAGGAGTTGCAATCATGTTATGGTCCAGGATTCAATATTGCTTCCAAGTATATATACAAAGGAAATGGCCTTGGGTGCATGGGTTAAGGAGTTAAGGTCCCTTTGCAATCAAAACCATGCTCTTTTACAGTGGGTTTAGGTTACAAATCTTCTCCTTTGTCATCATCCCCTCCATTGTCTAATATTTCTATGTCTTCTTCTTCTTGTGAGCAGTCAAACTTTTCACCACAAGAGAAAGGCTTACTTCCGACCCCTCATCGCTTGATTGCTCTTCCTCCTCCTACACATAAGAAGTTTCATAAGGATGATAAAGCAAAACATTATTTCTATGCATACTATCAAGTGCTTGGAAATTCCACAACTAAATGTAAGGCCTTGAGGGATAAGATACAACATGTTCTTTAATTGAATTTCATCAATTCTTTATCTATTGATGCACAATCTTCTTCTTATTTGCACAACAAGTGATATTGAGGTTTACCTCTATCCTATTCTTTTACATATTCCACTCATTTGTGCATTCTTACCGCACTTACTCTCCACCCATGGTGGCACCTATCTCTTGTTCGCCTGCAATGGTGCATGTCTATCTATCGCCCATTGTGGTGATTATCTATTTTTTTTGCCTGTTGTGGTGATTGTCTATCTTTGCCCTTTATGGCTCTTATCAAAATTGATCTTATCTATAGTGGCCTCCCTCCATAGTGAGGTTGGTCCTATATGGTGCATCTAATTATCTCTATCAATAGTGACTCTCTTCCATAAGAGAAGTTGATTCTATTAGGCATCTTATCTTTTTGTAGTGACTTTCCTTCATAGCAAGGTTGGTTCTACTTATCTTTGGTAGTATCTTTCCTTCATAGCAAGGTCAGTTCTACTTATCTTTTGGTAGTGGCTTTTCCTTCATAGCAAGGTTGGCCCTACTTATCCTTGATCACCTAGCATAACACAACTTGTTAGACTATGATTTTAATCATTATCATTTGCATGACCATTAGCTATAGAGAAAGCTAGTGTCTAGGTCATGTACTATCTCCTCGACATTGGTTGATTCTCTGACTTTTGGGTGTATTCTTCCTTGAGGCAATTGATCCTTGCATTCTTCTCTCCTTTTTAGAATTCCTCTATGCATGGTTTCTTGTATATTGGGGATGACGCATGGTACTACGACAACCTTTTATATCAAAGTCTCTTTCACCTTACTAACTCAAAACTTTTAGTTTGCTTGTTATATGCTTTCATTTGTGTTATCCATGTTCTTGATTAAATATCTATATGTTTATCATAACCTAACGTCATCATATTGGGAGTTTTTATTCTCTAACCTTGTTGTCATAAAGATTTATTTTTCTAATCCATTTGTTTTGTAGGTCTTCTGCTTGGGGGCATGCTTCCTTGACTCGAAGATTTGTCTGCTTCCTCTATGGTATCCTTTTGGCATCATGATGTTAGTTTTGTTTAGTATATTTCCTTTAGCGTTTATATTCATGTTGATTCATAAGCCCGCTAAAGTGGGGGCAAAATATAGAGTCAAAAATTGCATACCCCTTTGCAATTCCACCTACACTTTTGTAACCACTTTAGTGTCCATTCCCCCAGCATTTTAGTAGGCTCATTTCAGCCCTTGCATCAACCTTTTCCCTCTCAGTATTCTCAAGACACATTTCCAGCACCTATCTTTCAGCTTCAATTTTGTATTACCTGCATGTTTCTCTTGTCGCTCATTATTTTTAGCGTGATTCATATAGACACTAGCTCACTGTGCGGACGTCCACGCACTGGGCATTCATCCTTGCGACATCTTAACATTCAAATTTTGGTTGTGTGCATTTTTGGTACTTGTCACATATCTTGGTAAGTGAAAATAGCTCAGAATCTTCTAAACAACTCACTAACCCTCTTTTCCCTCCTCTTCTCTCTTTTAAAATTCATCTTTTCTCTCCACTCAATATCTCTAGATTCTGGACACAATCTCTCTTGTTATCTTAGCTCTCACAACTTTCTCTTGCTCTCTCACTTGCTACAATAGTCCCTAGTTTTCTACAACACTCTCAAGCTCTCATAATAATATTTTGCAACTCTCTCTCTCTTGGCTTTTTCAAGCCTTGCTGGTCATATCCTTCTTGCATCTTTGAGCATCTTGGGGTTCATCACATCCCTTATCTTTCAAATCT